>NC_072417.2:7272727-7575757 GCF_028858775.2 Pan troglodytes
ATGGAAATATCTACACTGCCATCTGTATAAACATAGAAATATCTTCACAGCCCTCTGTATAAATATGGAGATATCTGCATAGGCATGTGTATAAACATGGAAATATCTGCACCGCTATCTGTATAAACATGGAAATACCTACACCGCTGTCTCTATAAACATGGAAATATGTACACCGCTATGTAAATAAACATGGAAATATCTCGACTGCTGTCTGTATAAACATGGAAATATCTCCACCGTTATCTGTATAAACATGGAAATATCTACAGCGCCATCTCTATAAACACTGAAATACCTACACTGCCATCTGTAAAAACATGGAAATATCTACACAGTCATCCGAATAAACATGGAAATATCTACACCACCATCTGTATAAACATGGAAATACCTACAATACCATCTGTATATACATGGAAATATCTACACAGCCATCTGTATAAACATGTAAATATCTACACTGCTATCTCTATAAATATGGAAATATCTACAACGCCATCTCTATAAACATGAAAATATCTACACTGCTATCTCCATAAAGATGGAAGTATCTACTCCGCCATGTGTATAAACACGGAAATATCTACACCACCATCTGTGTAAACATGGAAATATCTACACCGCTGTCTGTATAAACATGGACATATCTACACCGCCATCTGCATGTCCATGGAAATGTCTACGCCGCCATCTGTTTAAACATGGATATATCTACACGACCATCTGTGTATAGATGGAAATATCAACACCGCCATCTGTACAAACATGGAAATATCTACACCGCTATCTCTATAAACATGGAAATGTGTGCACTGCCATCTGTAAAAACATGGAAATACCTATACAGTCATCTGTATAAACATGGAAATATCTACAATGCCATCTGTATACACATGGAAATATCTACACAGCCATCTGTATAAACATGTAAATATCTACACTGCTATCTCTATAAACATGGAAATATCTACACCGCCATCTCTATAAACACGAAAATATCTACACTGCCATCTCCATAAACATGGATCTAACTACTCCGCCATCTGTATAAACATGGAAACATCTACACCGCCATCTGTGTGAATAAGGAAATATCTACAATGCCATCTGTATAAAGATATAAATATCTGCACCGCGAGCTGTATAAACATGGAAATAGCTACATCGCTATCTGTATAAACGTGGAAATACCAACACCGCTATCGGTATAAACATGGAAATATCTACAACGCCATCTATATAAACATGGAAATGTCTACACCGCTATGTCTATAAACATGGAAATACCTACACCGCTATCTCTATAAACATGGAAATATCTACACCGCTATCTGTATAAACATGGAAATATCTACACGAGCTATCTGTATAAACATGGAAATATCTACACCGCGATCTGTATAAACATGGAAATATCTACACTGCGATCTGTATAAACATGGAAATAACTTCACCACGATCTGTATAAACATGGAAATGTCTACGCGCTATCTGTATAAACATGGAAATATCTACACCGCCATCTGTATAAAAATGGAAATATCTACAATGCCATCTGTATAAACATGGAAATATCTACACAGCCATCTGTATAAACATGGAAATATCTACACCGCGATCTGTATAAACATGGAAATATCTACACCGCTATCTGTATAAACATGGAAATATCTACACAGCTATCTCTGTAAACATGGAAATATCTACACCGCCATCTGTATAAACATGGAAATACCTACAAAGTCATCTGTATAAACATGGAAATATCTACAAAGCCATCTGTATAAACATGGAAATATCTACACAGCCATCTGTATATACATGGAAATATCTACACCGCTATCTGTATAAACATGGTAATATCTACACCGCCATCTATATAAACATGGAAATATCTACACAGCCATCTGTATAAACATGGAAATATCTACAATGCCATCTGTAGAAAGATGGAAATATCTACACCGCAATCTGTGTAAACATGGAAATATCTTCACCGATATCTGTAAAAACATGGAAATATCTACACCGCTATCTGTATAAACATGAAAATATCTACACCGCGATCTGTATAAACATGGAAATATCTACACCGCGATCTGTATAAACATGGAAATATCTACACCGCTATCTGTATAAACATGGAAATATCTACACAGCTATCTGTATAAACATGGAAATATCTACACAGCTATCTCTATAAACATGGAAATATCAACACCGCCATCTGTATAAACATGGAAATACCTACAAAGTCATCTGTAGAAACATGGAAATATCTACACCGCTATCTCTATAAACATGGAAATATCTACACCGCGATCTGTATAAACATGGAAATATCTACACCGCGATCTGTATAAACATGGAAATATCTACACCGCTATCTGTATAAATATGGAAATATCTACACAGCTATCTCTATAAACATGGAAATATCTACACCGCCATCTGTATAAACATGGAAATACCTACAAAGTCATCTGTATGAACATGGAAATATCTTCAAAGCCATCTGTATAAACATGGAAATATCTACACAGCCATCTGTATATACTTGGAAATATCTACACCGCAATCTGTATAAACATGGAAATAACTACACGGCTATTTGTATAAACAAGGAAATATCTACACCGTGATCTGTATAAACATGGAAATATTTACACCGCTATCTGTATAAACATGGAAATATCTACACCGCTATCTGTAAAACATGGAAGTATCTGCACCGCTATCTCTATAGACATGGAAATATCTACAAAGCCATCTGTATAAACATGGAAATACCTACACAGTCATGTGTAGGAACATGGAAATATCTACACTGCCATCTGTATAAACATAGAAATATCTACACAGCCCTCTGTATAAATATGGAGATATCTGCATAGGCATCTGTATAAACATGGAAATATCTGCACCGCTATCTGTATAAACATAGAAATACCTACACCACTGTCTCTATAAACATGGAAATATGTACACCGCTATGTATATAAACATGGAAATATCTCCACTGCTGTCTGTATAAACATGGAAATATCTCCACCGTTATCTGTATAAACATGGAAATATCTACAGCGCCATCTCTATAAACATTGAAATATCTACACTGCCATCTGTAAAAAAATGGAAATATCTACACAGTCATCTGAATAAACATGGAAATATCTACACCACCATCTGTATAAACATGGAAATACCTACAATACCATCTGTATACACATGGAAATATCTACACAGACATCTGTATAACTATGGAAATATCTACACCGCCATCTGTATAAACATGGAAATATCTACACTGCCATCTGTAGAAAGATGGAAATATCTACACCGCTATCTCTATAAATATGGAAATATCTACACCACCATCTCTATAAACATGAAAATATCTACACTGCCATCTCCATAAAGATGGAAGTATCTACTCCGCCATGTGTATAAACACGGAAATATCTACACCACCATCTGTGTAAACATGGAAATATCTACACCGCTCTCTGTATAAACATGGAAATATCTACACCGCCATCTGCATGTCCATGGAAATATCTACGCCGCCATCTGTTTAAACATGGATATATCTACACGACCATCTGTGTATAGATGGAAATATAAACACCGCCATCTGTACAAACATGGAAATATCTACACTGCTATCTCTATAAACATGGAAAAGTGTGCACTGCCATCTGTAAAACATGGAAATACCTATACAGTCATCTGTATAAACATGGAAATATCTACAATGCCATCTGTATACACATGGAAATATCTACACAGCCATCTGTATAAACATGTAAATATCTACACTGCTATCTCTATAAACATGCAAATATCTACACCGCCATCTCTATAAACATGAAAATATCTACACTGCCATCTCCATAAACATGGAACTAACTACTCCGCCATCTCTATAAACATGGAAACATCTATACAGCCACCTGTGTGAATAAGGAAATATCTACAATGCCATCTGTATAAAGATATAAATATCTACACCGCGAGCTGTATAAACATGGAAATATCTACATCGCTATCTGTATAAACGTGGAAATACCAAAAACGCTATCGGTATAAACATGGAAATATCTGCACCGCTATCTGTATAAACATGGAAATACCTACACCGCTGTCTCTATAAACATGGAAATATGTACACCGCTATGTATATAAACATGGAAATATCTCCACTGCTCTCTGTATAAACATGGAAATATCCCCACCGTTATCTGTATAAACATGGAAATATCTACAGCGCCATCTCTATAAACATTGAAATATCTACACTGCCATCTGTAAAAACATGGAAATATCTACACAGTCATCTGAATAAACATGGAAATATCTACACCAACATCTGTATAAACATGGAAATACCTACAATACCATCTGTATACACATGGAAATATCTACACAGACATCTGTATAACTATGGAAATATCTACACCGCCATCTGTATAAACATGGAAATATCTACACTGCCATCTGTAGAAAGATGGAAATATCTACACCGCTGTCTCTATAAATATGGAAATATCTACACCACCATCTCTATAAACATGAAAATATCTACACTGCCATCTCCATAAAGATGGAAGTATCTACTCCGCCATGTGTATAAACACGGAAATATCTACACCACCATCTGTGTAAACATGGAAATATCTACACCGCTCTCTGTATAAACATGGAAATATCTACACCGCCATCTGCATGTCCATGGAAATATCTACGCCGCCATCTGTTTAAACATGGATATATCTACACGACCATCTGTGTATAGATGGAAATATCAACACCGCCATCTGTACAAACATGGAAATATCTACACCGCTATCTCTATAAACATGGAAATGTGTGCACTGCCATCTGTAAAAACATGGAAATACCTATACAGTCATCTGTATAAACATGGAAATATCTACAATGCCATCTGTATACACAGGGAAATATCTACACAGCCATCTGTATAAACATGTAAATATCTACACTGCTATCTCTATTAACATGGAAATATCTACACCGCCATCTCTATAAACATGAAAATATCTACACTGCCATCTCCATAAACATGGAACTAACTACTCCGCCATCTCTATAAACATGGAAACATCTATACCGCCACCTGTGTGAATAAGGAAATATCTACAATGCCATCTGTATAAAGATATAAATATCTGCACCGCGAGCTGTATAAACATGGAAATATCTACATCGCTATCTGTATAAACGTGGAAATACCAAAACCGCTATCGGTATAAACATGGAAATATCTGCACCGCTATCTCTATAGACATGGAAATATCTACAAAGCCATCCGTATAAACATGGAAATACCTACACAGTCATGTGTAGGAACATGGAAATATCTACATTGCCATCTGTATAAACCTAGAAATATCTACACAGACCTCTGTATAAATATGGAGATATCTGCATAGGCATCTGTATAAACATGGAAATATCTGCAGCGCTATCTGTATAAACATGGAAATACCTCCACCGCTGTCTCTATAAACATGGAAATATGTACACCGCTATGTATATAAACATGGAAATATCTCCACTGCTGTCTGTATAAACATGGAAATATCTCCACCGTTATCTGTATAAACATGGAAAAATCTACAGCGCCATCTCTATAAACATTGAAATATCTACACTGCCATCTGTAAAAACATGGAAATATCTACACAGTCATCTGAATAAACATGGAAATATCTACACCACCATCTGTATAAACATGGAAATACCTACAATACCATCTGTATACACATGGAAATATCTACACAGACATCTGTATAAATATGGAAATATCTACACCGCCATCTGTATAAACATGGAAATATCTACACTGCCATCTGTAGAAAGATGGAAATATCTACACCGCTATCTCTATAAATATGGAAATATCTACACCGCCATCTCTATAAACATGAAAATATCTACACTGCCATCTCCATAAAGATGGAAGTATCTACTCCGCCATGTGTATAAACACGGAAATATCTACACCACCATCTGTGTAAACATGGAAATATCTACACCGCTCTCTGTATAAACATGGAAATATCTACACCGCCATCTGCATGTTCATGGAAATATCTACGCCGCCATCTGTTTAAACATGGATATATCTACACGACCATCTGTGTATAGATGGAAATATCAACACCGCCATCTGTACAAACATGGAAATATCTACACCACTATCTCTACAAACATGGAAATGTGTGCACTGCCATCTGTAAAAACATGGAAATACCTACACAGTCATCTGTATAAACATGTAAATATCTACAATGCCCTCTGTATACACATGGAAATATCTACACAGCCATCTGTATAAACATGTAAATATCTACACTGCTATCTCTATAAACATGGAAATATCTACACCGCCATCTCTATATACATGAAAATATCTACACTGCCATCTCCATAACCATGGAACTAACTACTCCGCCATCTGTATAATCATCGAAACAACTACACCGCCATCTGTGTGAATAAGGAAATATCTACAATGCCATCTGTATAAATTTATAAATATCTGCACCGCGAGCTGTATAAACATGGAAATATCTACATCGCTATCTGTATAAAAGTGGAAATACCAACACCGCTATCGGTATAAACATGGAAATATCAACAACGCCATCTATATAAACATGGAAATGTCTACACCGCTATGTCTATAAACATGGAAATACTTACACCGCTATCTTTATAAACATGGAAATATCTACACCGCTATCAGTATAAACATGGAAATATCTACACCGCCATCTGTATAAACATGGAAATATCTACAATGCCACCTGTATAAACATGGAAATATCTACACCGTGATCTGTATAAACATGGAAATATCTACATCGCGATCTGTATAAACATGGAAATATCTAAACCGCTATCTGTGTAAACATGGAAATATATACACAGCTATCTCTCTAAACATGGAAATATCTACACCGCCATCTGTATGAACATGCAAATACCTACAAAGTCATCTGTATAAACATGGAAATATCTACAAAGCCATCTGTATAAACATGGAAATATCTACACAGCCATCTGTATATACATGGAAATATCTACACCGCTATCTGTATAAACATGGTAATATCTACACCGCCATCTATATAAACATGGAAATATCTACACCGCCATCTGTATAAACATGGAAATATCTACAATGCCATCTGTAGAAAGATGGAAATATCTACACCGCAATCTGTGTAAACATGGAAATATCTACACCGATATCTGTAAAAACATGGAAATATCTACACTGCTATCTGTATAAACATGGAAATATCTACACCGCGATCTGTATAAACATGGAAATATCTACACCGCGATCTGTATAAACATGGAAATATCTACACCGCTATCTGTGTAAACATGGAAGTATCTACACCGCTATCTGTATAAACATGGTAACATCTACAACGACATCTATATAAACATGGAAATATCTACACCGCCATCTGTATAAACATGGAAATATCTACAATGCCATCTGTAGAAAGATGGAAATATCTAAACCGCAATCTGTGTAAACGTGGAAATATCTACACCGATATCTGTAAAAACATGGAAATATCTACACCGCTATCTGAATAAACATGGAAATATCTACACCGCGATCTGTATAAACATGGAAATATCTACACCGCGATCTGTATAAACATGGAAATATCTACACCGCTATCTGTATAAATATGGATATATCTACACAGCTATCTCTATAAATGTGGAAAAATCTACACCGCCATCTGTATAAACATGGAAATACCTACAAAGTCATCTGTATAAACATGGAAATATCTACAAAGCCATCTGTATAAACATGGAAATAACTTCACCGCTATTTGTATAAACAAGGAAATATCTACACCGTGGTCTGTATAAACATGGAAATATTTACACCGCTATCTGTATAAACATGGAAATTTTTACACCGTTATCTGTATAAATATGGAAATATCTACACCGCTATCTCTATAAACATGGAAATATCTACACCGCCATCTGTATAAACATGGAGATACCTATACAGTCATCTGTGTAAACATGGAAATATCTACACCACCATCTGTATAAACATGGAAATATCTACAATGCCATCTGTATACACATGGAAATACCTACACGGCAATCTGTGTATAGATGGAAACATCAACACCGCCATCTGTAAAAACTTGGAAATATCTACACTGCTATCTCTATAAACATGGAAATATCTACACTGCGGTCTGTATAAACATGGAAATATCTACACCATGATCTGTATAAACATGGAAATATATACACCGCTATCTGTATAAACATGGAAATATCTGCACCGCTATCTCTATAGACATGGAAATATATACAAAGCCATCTGTATAAACATGGAAATACCTACACAGTCATGTGTAGGAAAATGGAAATATCTACACTGCCATCTGTATAAACATAGAAATATCTACACAGCCCTCTGTATAAATATGGAGATATCTGCATAGGCATCTGTATAAACATGGAAATATCTGCACCGCTATCTGTATAAACATGTAAATACCTACACCGCTGTCTCTATAAACATGGAAATATGTACACCGCTATGTATATAAACATGGAAATATCTCCACTGCTGTCTGTATAAACATGGAAATATCTCCACCGTTATCTGTATAAACATGGAAATATCTACAGCGCCATCTCTATAATCATTGAAATATCTACACTGCCATCTGTAAAAACATGGAAATATCTACACAGTCATCTGAATAAACATGGAAATATCTACACCACCATCTGTATAAACATGGAAATACCTACAATACCATCTGTATAAACATGGAAATATCTACACACACATCTGTATAAATATGGAAATATCTACACCGCCATCTGTATAAACATGGAAATATCTACACTGCCATCTGTAGAAAGATGGAAATATCTACACCGCTATCTCTATAAATGTGGAAATATCTACACCGCCATCTCTATAAATATGAAAATATCTACACTGCTATCTCCATAAAGATGGAAGTATCTACCCCGCCATGTGTATAAACACGGAAATATCTACACCACCATCTGTGTAAACATGGAAATATCTACACCGCTCTCTGTATAAACATTGAAATATCTACACCGCCATCTGCATGTCCATGGAAATATCTACGCCGCCATCTGTTTAAACATGGATATATCTACACGACCATCTGTGTATAGATGGAAATATCAACACCGCCATCTGTACAAACATGGAAATATCTACACCGCTATCTCTACAAACATGGAAATGTGTGCACTGCCATCTGTAAAAACATGGAAATACCTATACAGTCACCTGTATAAACATGGAAATATCTACAATGCCATCTGTATACACATGGAATTATCTACACAGCCATCTGTATAAACATGTAAATATCTACACTGCTATCTCTATAAACATGGAAATATCTACACCGCCATCTCTATAAACATGAAAATATCTACACTGCCATCTCCATAAACATGGAACTAACTACTCCGCCATCTGTATAAACATGGAAACATCTACACCGCCATCTGTGTGAATAAGGAAATATCTACAATGCCATCTGTATAAAGATATATATATCTGCACCGCGAGCTGTATAAACATGGAAATATCTACATCACTATCTGTATAAACGTGGAAATACCAACACCGCTATCGGTATAAACATGGAAATATCTACAACGCCATCTATATAAACATGGAAATGTCTACACCGCTATGTCTATAAACATGGAAATACCTACACCGCTATCTCTATAAACATGGAAATATCTACACCGCGATCTGTATAAACATGGAAATATCTACACCGCGATCTGTATAAACATGGAAATATCTTCACCACGATCTGTATAAACATGGAAATATCTACACCGCTATCTGTATAAACATGGAAATATCTACACCGCCATCTGTATAAACATGGAAATATCTACAATGCCATCTGTATAAACATGGAAATATCTACACAGCTATCTCTATAACCATGGAAATATCTACACCGCCATCTGTATAAACATGGAAATACCTACAAAGTCATCTGTATAAACATGGAAATATCTACAAAGCCATCTGTATAAACATGGAAATATCTACACAGCTATCTGTATATACATGGAAATATCAACACCGCTATCTGTATAAACATGGTAATATCTACACCGCCATCTATATAAACATGGAAATATCTACACCGCCATCTGTATAATCATGGAAATATCTACAATGCCATCTGTAGAAAGATGGAAATATCTACACCGCAATCTGTGTAAACATGGAAATATCTAAACCGATATCTGCAAAAACATGGAAATATCTACACCGCTATCTGTATAAACATGGAAATATCTACACTGCGATCTGTATAAACATGGAAATATCTACACCGCGATCTGTATAAACATGGAAATACCTACACCGCTATCTGTATAAACATGGAAATATCTACACCGCTATCTGTATAAATATGGAAATATCTACACAGCTATCTCTATAAACATGGAAATATCTACACCGCCATCTGCATAAAAATGGAAATAACTACAAAGTCATCTGTACGAACATAGAAATATCTACAAAGCCATCTGTATAAACATGGAAATATCTACACAGCCATCTGTATATACATGGAAATATCTACACCGCAATCTGTATAAACATGGAAATAACTATAACGCTATTTGTATAAACAAGGAAATATCTACACCATGATCTGTATAAACATGGCAATATTTACACCGCTATCTGTATAAACATGGAAATTTCTACACCGTTATCTGTATAAATATGGAAATATCTACACCGCTATCTCTATAAACATGGAAATATCTGCACCGCCATCTGTATAAACATCGCAATACCTATACAGTCATCTGTGTAAACATGGAAATATCTACACCACCATCTGTAAAAACATGGAAATATCTACAATGCCATCTGTATACACATGGAAATACGTACACGGCAATCTGTGTATAGATGGAAACATCAACACCGCCATCTGTAAAAACTTGGAAATATCTACACTGCTATCTCTATAAACATGGAAATATCTACACTGCGGTCTGTATAAACATGGAAATATCTACACCGGTATCTGTATAAACATGGAACTATCTACACCATGATCTGTATAAACATGGAAATATATACACCGCTATCTGTATAAACATGGAAATATCGGCACCACTATCTCTATAGACATGGAAATATCTACAAAGCCATCTGTATAAACATGGAAATACCTACACAGTCATGTGTAGCAACATGGAAATATCTACACCACCATCTGTATAAACATGGAAATACCTACAATACCATCTGTATACACATGGAAATATCTACAGAGACATCTGTATAAATATGGAAATATCTACACCGCCATCTGTATAAACATGGAAATATCTACACTGCCATCTGTAGAAAGATGGAAATATCTACACCGCTATCTCTATAAATATGGAAATATCTACACCGCCATCTCTATAAACATGAAAATATCTACACTGCCATCTCCATAAAGATGGAAGTATCTACTCCGCCATGTGTATAAACACGGAAATATCTACACCACCATCTGTGTAAACATGGAAATATCTACACCGCTCTCTGTATAAACATGGAAATATCTACACCACCATCTGCATGTCCATGGAAATATCTACACCGCCATCTGTTTAAACATGGATATATCTACACGACCATCTGTGTATAGATGGAAATATCAACACCGCCATCTGTACAAACATGGAAATATCTACACCGCTATCTCTATAAACATGGAAATGTGTGCACTGCCATCTGTAAAAACATGGAAATACCTATACAGTCATCTGTATAAACATGGAAATATCTACAATGCCATCTGTATACACATGGAAATATCTACACAGCCATCTGTATAAACATGTAAATATCTACACTGCTATCTCTATAAACATGGAAATATCTACACCGCCATCTCTATAAACATGAAAATATCTACACTGCCATCTCCATAAACATGGAACTAACTACTCCGCCATCTCTATAAACATGGAAACATCTACACGGCCACCTGTGTGAATAAGGAAATATATACAATGCCATCTGCATAAAGGTATAAGTATCTGCACCGCGAGCTGTATAAACATGGAAATATCTACATCGCTATCTGTATAAACGTGGAAATACCAACACCGCTATCGGTATAAACATGGAAATATCTAAAACGCCATCTATATAAACATGGAAATATCTACACCGCTATGTCTATAAACATGGAAATACCTACACCGCTATCTCTATAAACATGGAAATATCTACACCGCGATCTGTATAAACATGGAAATATCTACACCGCGATCTGTATAAACATGAAAATACCTTCACCACGATCTGTATAAACATGGAAATATCTACACCGCTATCTGTATAAACATGGAAATATCTACACCGCCATCTGTATAAACATGGAAATATCTACAATGCCATCTGTATAAACATGGAAATATCTACACCGCGATCTGTATAAACATGGAAATATCTACACCGCGATCTGTATAAACATGGAAATATCTACACCGCTATCTGTATAAACATGGAAATATCTACACAGCTATCTCTGTAAACATGGAAATATCTACACCGCCATCTGTATAAACATGGAAATACCTACAAAGTCATCTGTATAAACATGGAAATATCTACAAAGCCATCTGTATAAACATGGAAATACCTACACAGCCATCTGTATATACATGGAAATATCAACACCACTATCTGTATAAACATGGTAATATCTACACCGCCATCTATATAAACATGGAAATATCTACACCGCCATCTGTATAATCATGGAAATATCTACAATGCCATCTGTAGAAAGATGGAAATATCTACACCGCAATCTTTGTAAACATGGAAATATCTACACCGATATCTGTAAAAACATGGAAATATCTACACCGCTATCTGTATAAACTTGGAAATATCTACACTGCGATCTGTATAAACATGGAAATATCTACACCGCGATCTGTATAAACATGGAAATATCTACAATGCCATCTGTAGAAAGATGGAAATATCTACACCGCAATCTGTGTAAACATGGAAATATCTTCACCGATATCTGTAAAAACATGGAAATATCTACACCGCTATCTGTATAAACATGAAAATATCTACACCGCGATCTTTATAAACATGGAAATATCTACACCGCGATCTGTATAAACATGGAAATATCTACAGAGCTATCTGTATAAACATGGAAATATCTACACAGCTATCTCTATAAACATGGAAATATCTACACCGCCATCTGTATAAACATGGAAATACCTACAAAGTCATCTGTATAAACATGGAAATATCTACAAAGCCATCTGTATAAACATGGAAATATCTACACAGCCATCTGTATATACATGGAAATATCTACAACGCTATCTGTATAAACATGGTAATATCTACACCGCCATCTGTATAAACATGGAAATATATACACCGCCATCTGTATAAACATGGAAATATCTACAATGCCATCTGCAGAAAGATGGAAATATCTACACCGCAATCTGTGTGAACATGGAAATATCTACACCGATATCTGTAAATACATGGAAATATCTACACCGCGATCTGTATAAACATGGAAATATCTACACCGCGATCTGTATAAACATGGAAATATCTACACCGCGATCTGTATAAACATGGAAATATCTACACCGCTATGTGTATAAACATGGAAATATCTACACCACTATCTGTATAAATATGGAAATATCTACACAGCTATCTCTATAAACATGGAAATATCAACACCGCCATCTGTATAAACATGGAAATACCTACAAAGTCATCTGTATAAACATGGAAATATCTACACCGCTATCTCTATAAACATGGAAATATATACACCGCGATCTGTATAAACATGGAAATATCTACACCGCGATCTGTATAAACATGGAAATATCCACACCGCTATCTGTATAAATATGGAAATATCTACACAGCTATCTCTATGAACATGGAAATATCTACACCGCCATCTGTATAAACATGGAAATACCTACAAAGTCATCTGTATAAACATGGAAATACCTACAAAGCCATCTGTATAAACATGGAAATATCTACAAAGCCATCTGTATAAACATGGAAATATCTACACAGCCATCTGTATATACATGGAAATATCTACACCGCGATCTGTATAAACATGAAAATATCTACACCGCTATCTGTATAAATATGGAAATATCTACACCGCTATCTCTATAAACATGGAAATGTATGCACTGCCATCTGTAAAAACATGGAAATACCTATACAGTCATCTGTATAAACATGGAAATATCTACAATGCCATCTGTATACACAGGGAAATATCTACACAGCCATCTGTATAAACATGTAAATATCTACACTGCTATCTCTATAAACATGGAAATATCTACACCGCCATCTCTATAAACATGAAAATATCTACACTGCCATCTCCATAAACATGGAACTAACTACTCCGACATCTCTATAAACATGGAAACATCTATACCGCCACCTGTGTGAATAAGGAAATATCTACAATGCCATCTGTATAAAGATATAAATATCTGCACCGTGAGCTGTATAAACATGGAAATATCTACATCGCTATCTGTATAAACGTGGAAATACCAAAACCGCTATCGGTATAAACATGGAAATATCTGCACCGCTATCTCTATAGACATCGAAATATCTACAAAGCCATCTGTATAAACATGGAAATACCTACACAGTCATGTGTAGGAACATGGAAATATCTACATTGCCATCTGTATAAACCTAGAAATATCTACACAGCCCTCTGTATAAATATGGAGATATCTGCATAGGCATCTGTATAAACATGGAAATATCTGCAGCGCTATCTGTATAAACATGGAAATACCTACACCGCTGTCTCTATAAACATGGAAATATGTACACCGCTATGTATATAAACATGGAAATATCTCCACTGCTGTCTGTATAAACATGGAAATATCTCCACCGTTATCTGTATAAACATGGAAAAATCTACAGCGCCATCTCTATAAATATTGAAATAGCTACACTGCCATCTGTAAAAACATGGAAATATCTACACCACCATCTGTATAAACATGGAAATACCTACAATACCATCTGTATACACATGGAAATATCTACACAGACATCTGTATAAATATGGAAATATCTAAACCGCCATCTGTATAAACATGGAAATATCTACACTGCCATCTGTAGAAAGATGGAAATATCTACACCTCTATCTCTATAAATATGGAAATATCTACACCGCCATCTCTATAAACATGAAAATATCTACAGTGCCATCTCCATAAAGATGGAAGTATCTACTCCGCCATGTGTATAAACACGGAAATATCTACACCACCATCTGTGTAAACATGGAAATATCTACACCGCTCTCTGTAGAAACATGGAAATATCTACACCGCCATCTACATGTCCATGGAAATATCTACGCCGCCATCTGTTTAAACATGGATATATCTACACGACCATCTGTGTATAGATGGAAATATCAACACCGCCATCTGTACAAGCATGGAAATATCTACACCGCTATCTCTATAAACATGGAAATGTGTGCACTGCCATCTGTAAAAACATGGAAATACCTATACAGTCATCTGTATAAACATGTAAATATCTACAATGCCATCTGTATACACATGGAAATATCTACACAGCCATCTGTATAAACATGTAAATATCTACACTGATATCTCTATAAACATGGAAATATCTACACCGCCATCTCTATATACATGAAAATATCTACACTGCCATCTCCATAAACATGGAACTAACTACTCCGCCATCTGTATAATCATGGAAACATCTACACCGCCATCTGTGTGAATAAGGAAATATCTACAATGCCATCTGTATAAAGATATAAATATCTGCACCGCGAGCTGTATAAACATGGAAATATCTACATCGCTATCTGTATAAAAGTGGAAATACCAACACCGCTATCGGTATAAACATGGAAATATCAACAACGCCATCTATATAAACATGGAAATGTCTACACCGCTATGTCTATAAACATGGAAATACTTACACCGCTATCTCTATAAATATGGAAATATCTACACCGCTATCTGTATAAACATGGAAATATCTACACCGCCATCTGTATAAACATGGAAATATCTACAATGCCATCTGTATAAACATGGAAATATCTACACCGTGATCTGTATAAACATGGAAATATCTACACCGCGATCTGTATAAACATTGAAATATCTGCACCGCTATCTGTATAAACATGGAAATATCTACACAGCTATCTCTCTAAACATGGAAATATCTACACCGCCATCTGTATAAACATGCAAATACCTACAAAGTCATCTGTATAAACATGGAAATATCTACAAAGCCATCTGTATAAACATGGAAATATCTACACAGCCATCTGTATATACATGGAAATATCTACACCGCTATCTGTATAAACATGCAAATACCTACAAAGTCATCTGTATAAACATGGAAATATCTACAAAGCCATCTGTATAAACATGGAAATATCTACACAGCCATCTGTATATACATGGAAATATCTACACCGCTATCTGTATAAACATGGTAATATCTACACCACCATCTATATAAACATGGAAATATCTACACCGCCATCTGTATAAAATGGAAATAACTACAATGCCATCTGTAGAAAGATGGAAATATCCACACCGCAATCTGTGTAAACATGGAAATATCTACACCGATATCTGTAAAAACATGGAAATATCTACACCGCTATCTGTATAAACATGGAAATATCTACACCGCGATCTGTATAAACATGGAAATATCTACACCGCGATCTTTATAAACATGGAAATATCTACACCGCTATCTGTATAAACATGGAAATATCTACACCGCGATCTGTATAAACATGGTAATATCTACAACGACATCTATATAAACATGGAAATATCTACACCGCCATCTGTATAAACATGGAAATATCTACAATGCCATCTGTAGAAAGATGGAAATATCTACACAGCTATCTCTATAAATGTGGAAAAATCTACACCGCCATCTGTATAAACATGGAAATACCTACAAAGTCATCTGTATAAACATGGAAATATCTACAAAGCCATCTGTATAAACATGGAAATAACTTCACCGCTATTTGTATAAACAAGGAAATATCTACACCGTGGTCTGTATAAACATGGAAATATTTACACCGCTATCTGTATAAACATGGAAATTTTTACACCGTTATCTGTATAAATATGGAAATATCTACACCGCTATCTCTATAAACATGGAAATATCTACACCGCCATCTGTATAAACATGGAGATACCTATACAGTCATCTGTGTAAACATGGAAATATCTACACCACCATCTGTATAAACATGGAAATATCTACAATGCCATCTGTATACACATGGAAATACCTACACGGCAATCTGTGTATAGATGGAAACATCAACACCGCCATCTGTAAAAACTTGGAAATATCTACACTGCTATCTCTATAAACATGGAAATATCTACACTGCGGTCTGTATAAACATGGAAATATCTACACCGGTATCTGTATAAACATGGAAATATCTACACCATGATCTGTATAAACATGGAAATATATACACCGCTATCTGTATAAACATGGAAATATCTGCACCGCTATCTCTATAGACATGGAAATATCTACAAAGCCATCTGTATAAACATGGAAATACCTACACAGTCATGTGTAGCAACATGGAAATATCTACACTGCCATCTGTATAAACATAGAAATATCTACACAGCCCTCTGTATAAATATGGAGATATCTGCATAGGCATCTATATAAACATGGAAATATCTGCACCGCTATCTGTATAAACATGGAAATACCTACACCGCTGTCTCTATAAACATGGAAATATGTACACCGCTATGTAAATAAACATGGAAATATCTCGACTGCTGTCTGTATAAACATGGAAATATCTCCACCGTTATCTGTATAAACATGGAAATATCTACAGCGCCATCTCTATAAACACTGAAATAACTACTCTGCCATCTGTAAAAACATGGAAATATCTACACAGTCATCCGAATATACATGGAAATATCTACACCACCATCTGTATAAACATGGAAATACCTACAATACCATCTGTATATACATGGAAATATCTACACACACATCTGTATAAATATGGAAATATCTACACCGCCATCTGTATAAACATGGTAATATCTACACTGCCATCTGTAGAAAGATGGAAATATCTACACCGCTATCTCTATAAATATGGAAATATCTACACCGCCATCTCTATAAACATGAAAATATCTACACTGCTATCTCCATAAAGATGGAAGTATCTACTCCGCCATGTGTATAAACACGGAAATATCTACACCACCATCTGTGTAAACATGGAAATATCTACACCGCTCTCTGTAGAAACATGGAAATATCTACACCGCCATCTACATGTCCATGGAAATATCTACGCCGCCATCTGTTTAAACATGGATATATCTACACGACCATCTGTGTATAGATGGAAATATCAACACCGCCATCTGTACAAGCATGGAAATATCTACACCGCTATCTCTATAAACATGGAAATGTGTGCACTGCCATCTGTAAAAACATGGAAATACCTATACAGTCATCTGTATAAACATGTAAATATCTACAATGCCATCTGTATACACATGGAAATATCTACACAGCCATCTGTATAAACATGTAAATATCTACACTGATATCTCTATAAACATGGAAATATCTACACCGCCATCTCTATATACATGAAAATATCTACACTGCCATCTCCATAAACATGGAACTAACTACTCCGCCATCTGTATAATCATGGAAACATCTACACCGCCATCTGTGTGAATAAGGAAATATCTACAATGCCATCTGTATAAAGATATAAATATCTGCACCGCGAGCTGTATAAACATGGAAATATCTACATCGCTATCTGTATAAAAGTGGAAATACCAACACCGCTATCGGTATAAACATGGAAATATCAACAACGCCATCTATATAAACATGGAAATGTCTACACCGCTATGTCTATAAACATGGAAATACTTACACCGCTATCTCTATAAATATGGAAATATCTACACCGCTATCTGTATAAACATGGAAATATCTACACCGCCATCTGTATAAACATGGAAATATCTACAATGCCATCTGTATAAACATGGAAATATCTACACCGTGATCTGTATAAACATGGAAATATCTACACCGCGATCTGTATAAACATTGAAATATCTGCACCGCTATCTGTATAAACATGGAAATATCTACACAGCTATCTCTCTAAACATGGAAATATCTACACCGCCATCTGTATAAACATGCAAATACCTACAAAGTCATCTGTATAAACATGGAAATATCTACAAAGCCATCTGTATAAACATGGAAATATCTACACAGCCATCTGTATATACATGGAAATATCTACACCGCTATCTGTATAAACATGCAAATACCTACAAAGTCATCTGTATAAACATGGAAATATCTACAAAGCCATCTGTATAAACATGGAAATATCTACACAGCCATCTGTATATACATGGAAATATCTACACCGCTATCTGTATAAACATGGTAATATCTACACCACCATCTATATAAACATGGAAATATCTACACCGCCATCTGTATAAAATGGAAATAACTACAATGCCATCTGTAGAAAGATGGAAATATCCACACCGCAATCTGTGTAAACATGGAAATATCTACACCGATATCTGTAAAAACATGGAAATATCTACACCGCTATCTGTATAAACATGGAAATATCTACACCGCGATCTGTATAAACATGGAAATATCTACACCGCGATCTTTATAAACATGGAAATATCTACACCGCTATCTGTATAAACATGGAAATATCTACACCGCGATCTGTATAAACATGGTAATATCTACAACGACATCTATATAAACATGGAAATATCTACACCGCCATCTGTATAAACATGGAAATATCTACAATGCCATCTGTAGAAAGATGGAAATATCTACACAGCTATCTCTATAAATGTGGAAAAATCTACACCGCCATCTGTATAAACATGGAAATACCTACAAAGTCATCTGTATAAACATGGAAATATCTACAAAGCCATCTGTATAAACATGGAAATAACTTCACCGCTATTTGTATAAACAAGGAAATATCTACACCGTGGTCTGTATAAACATGGAAATATTTACACCGCTATCTGTATAAACATGGAAATTTTTACACCGTTATCTGTATAAATATGGAAATATCTACACCGCTATCTCTATAAACATGGAAATATCTACACCGCCATCTGTATAAACATGGAGATACCTATACAGTCATCTGTGTAAACATGGAAATATCTACACCACCATCTGTATAAACATGGAAATATCTACAATGCCATCTGTATACACATGGAAATACCTACACGGCAATCTGTGTATAGATGGAAACATCAACACCGCCATCTGTAAAAACTTGGAAATATCTACACTGCTATCTCTATAAACATGGAAATATCTACACTGCGGTCTGTATAAACATGGAAATATCTACACCGGTATCTGTATAAACATGGAAATATCTACACCATGATCTGTATAAACATGGAAATATATACACCGCTATCTGTATAAACATGGAAATATCTGCACCGCTATCTCTATAGACATGGAAATATCTACAAAGCCATCTGTATAAACATGGAAATACCTACACAGTCATGTGTAGCAACATGGAAATATCTACACTGCCATCTGTATAAACATAGAAATATCTACACAGCCCTCTGTATAAATATGGAGATATCTGCATAGGCATCTATATAAACATGGAAATATCTGCACCGCTATCTGTATAAACATGGAAATACCTACACCGCTGTCTCTATAAACATGGAAATATGTACACCGCTATGTAAATAAACATGGAAATATCTCGACTGCTGTCTGTATAAACATGGAAATATCTCCACCGTTATCTGTATAAACATGGAAATATCTACAGCGCCATCTCTATAAACACTGAAATAACTACTCTGCCATCTGTAAAAACATGGAAATATCTACACAGTCATCCGAATATACATGGAAATATCTACACCACCATCTGTATAAACATGGAAATACCTACAATACCATCTGTATATACATGGAAATATCTACACACACATCTGTATAAATATGGAAATATCTACACCGCCATCTGTATAAACATGGTAATATCTACACTGCCATCTGTAGAAAGATGGAAATATCTACACCGCTATCTCTATAAATATGGAAATATCTACACCGCCATCTCTATAAACATGAAAATATCTACACTGCTATCTCCATAAAGATGGAAGTATCTACTCCGCCATGTGTATAAACACGGAAATATCTACACCACCATCTGTGTAAACATGGAAATATCTACACCGCTCTCTGTATAAACATGGAAATATCTACACCGCCATCTGCATGTCCATGGAAATATCTACGCCGCCATCTGTTTAAACATGGATATATCTACACGACCATCTGTGTATAGATGGAAATATCAACACCGCCATCTGTACAAATATGGAAATATCTACACCGCTATCTATATAAACATGGAAATGTGTGCCCTGCCATCTGTAAAAACATGGAAATACCTATACAGTCATCTGTATAAACATGGAAATATCTACAATGCCATCTGTATACACATGGAAATATCTACACAGCCATCTGTATAAACATGTAAATATCTACACTGCTATCTCTATAAACATGGAAATATCTACACCGCCATCTCTATAAACATGAAAATATCTACACTGCCATCTCCATAAACATGGATTTAACTACTCCGCCATCTGTATAAAAATGGAAACATCTACACCGCCATCTGTGTGAATAAGGAAATATCTACAATGCCATCTGTATAAAGATATAAATATCTGCACCGCGAGCTGTATAAACATGGAAATATCTACATCGCTATCTGTATAAACGTGGAAATACCAACACCGCTATCGGTATAAACATGGAAATATCTACAACGCCATCTATATAAACATGGAAATGTCTACACCGCTATGTCTATAAACATGGAAATACCTACACCGCTATCTCTATAAACATGGAAATATCTACACCGCTATCTGTATAAACATGGAAATATCTACACCGCTATCTGTATAAATATGGAAATATCTACACCGCGATCTGTATAAAGATGGAAATATCTACACCGCGATCTGTATAAACATGGAAATACCTTCACCGCGATCTGTATAAACATGGAAATACCTACACCGCGATCTGTATAAACATGGAAATATCTACACCGCTATCTGTATAAACATGGAAATATCTACACAGCTATCTCTATAAACATGGAAATATCTACACAGCTATCTCTATAAACATGGAAATATCTACACCGCCATCTGTATAAACATGGAAATACCTACAAAGTCATCTGTATAAACATGGAAATATCTACAAAGCCATCTGTATAAACATGGAAATATCTACACAGCCATCTGTATATACATGGAAATATCTACAACGCTATCTGTATAAACATGGTAATATCTACACCGCCATCTGTATAAACATGGAAATATATACACTGCCATCTGTATAAACATGGAAATATCTACAATGCCATCTGCAGAAAGATGGAAATATCTACACCGAAATCTGTGTGAACATGGAAATATCTACACCGATATCTGTAAAAACATGGAAATATCTACACCGCGATCTGTATAAACATGGAAATATCTACACCGCGATCTGTATAAACATGGAAATATCTACACCGCGATCTGTATTAACATGGAAATATCTACACCGCTATCTGTATAAACATGGAAATATCTACACCGCTATCTGTATAAATATGGAAATATCTACACAGCTATCTCTATAAACATGGAAATATCAACACCGCCATCTGTATAAACATGGAAATACCTACAAAGTCATCTGTATAAACATGGAAATATCTACACCGCTATCTCTATAAACATGGAAATATCTACACCGCGATCTGTATAAACATGGAAATATCTACACCGCGATCTGTATAAACATGGAAATATCTACACCGCTATCTGTATAAATATGGAAATATCTACACAGCTATCTCTATGAACATGGAAATATCTACACCGCCATCTGTATAAACATGGAAATACCTACAAAGTCATCTGTATAAACATGGAAAT
This sequence comes from Pan troglodytes, assembly GCF_028858775.2. Taxonomy (NCBI): domain Eukaryota; kingdom Metazoa; phylum Chordata; class Mammalia; order Primates; family Hominidae; genus Pan; species Pan troglodytes. Next base: position 7,296,092 of record NC_072417.2, read on the forward strand.
ATCTACAAAGCCATCTGTATAAACATGGAAATATCTACACAGCCATCTGTATATACTTGGAAATATCTACAACGCAATCTGTATAAACATGGAAATAACTACACGGCTATTTGTATAAACAAGGAAATATCTACACCGTAATCTGTATAAACATGGAAATATTTACACCGCTATCTGTATAAACATGGAAATTTCTACACCGTTATCTGTATAAATATGGAAATATCTACACCGCTATCTCTATAAACATGGAAATATCTACACCGCCATCTGTATAAACATGGAAATACCTATACAGTCATCTGTGTAAACATGGAAATATCTACACCACCATCTGTATAAACATGGAAATATCTACAATGCCATCTGTATACACATGGAAATACCTACACGGCAATCTGTGTATAGATGGAAACATCAACACCGCCGTCTGTAAAAACTTGGAAATATCTACACTGCTTTCCCTATAAACATGGAAATATCCACACTGCGGTCTGTATAAACATGGAAATATCTACACCGGTATCTATATAAACATGGAAATATCTACACCATGATCTGTACAAACATGGAAATATCTACACCGCTATCTGTAAAACATGGAAGTATCTGCACCGCTATCTCTATAGACATGGGAATATCTACAAAGCCATCTGTATAAACATGGAAATACCTACACAGTCATGTGTTTGAACATGGAAATATCTACACCTCTATGTCCATAAACATGGAAATACCTACACCGCTATCTCTATAAACATGGAAATGACTTCACCGCTATCTGTATAAACATGGAAATATCTACACCGCTATCTGTATAAACATGGAAATATCTACACGGCGATCTACATAAACATGGAAATATCTACACCGCGATCTGTATAAACATGGAAATATCCTCAAAACGATCTTCATAAACATGGAAATATCTACATCGCTATCTGTATAAACATGGTAATATCTACACCACCATCTATATAAACATGGAAATATCTACACCGCCATCTGTATAAACATGGAAATATCTACAATGCCATCTGTAGAAAGATGGAAATATCTACACCGCAATCTGTGTAAACATGGAAATATCTACACCGTTATCTGTAAAAACATGGAAATATCTACACCGCTATCTGTATACACATGGAAATATCTACACCGCGATCTGAATAAACATGGAAATATCTACACCGCGATCTGTATAAACATGGAAATATCTACACAGCTATCTCCATAAACATGGAAATATCTACACCGCCATCTGTATAAACATGGAAATAACTACAAAGTCATCTGTATAAACATGGAAATATCTACACAGTCATCTGTATAAACATGGTAATATCTACACAGCCATCTGTATATACATGGAAATATCTACACCGCTATTTGTATAAACATGGAAATAACTACACCGCTATTTGTATAAACAAGGAAATATCTACACCGTGATCTGTATAAACATGGAAATATCTACACCACAATCTCTATAAACATGGAAATATCCACACCCCTATCTGTATAAACATGGAATTCTCCACACCGCTATCTCTATAAACATGGAAAAATCAACACTGCTATCTCTATGAACATGGAAATATCTACACCACGATCAGTAAAAACATTGAAATATCTACAACGCTATCTGTATAAACATGGAAAAATCTACTCCGCCATCGGCATGTCCATGGAAATATCTACGCCGCCATCTGTATAAACATGGAAATATCTACAGCGCCATTTCTATAAACATTGAAAAATCTACACTGCCATCTGTAAAAACATGGAAATATCTACACAGTCATCTGAATAAACATGGAAATATCTACACCACCATCTGTATAAACTTAGAAATATCTACACAGCCCTCTGTATAAATATGGAAATATCTTCATAGGCATCTGTATAAACATGGAAATATCTACACCGCCATCTGTATAAACATGGAATTATCTACAGTGCTATCTCTATAAACATGGAAATATCTATAATGCCATCTGTAAAAACATGGAAATACCTACACGGTAATCTGTGTGTAGATGGAAACATCAACACCGCCATCTCTACAAACATGGAAATATCTTCACCGCTATCTCTATAAACATGGAAATATCTACACCGCGATCAGTATGAACGTGGAAATATCTACACCTCTATCTCTATAAACATGGAAATATCTCCACTGCTATCTCTATAAATATCGAAATATCTACACCGCCATCTGTATAAACATGGAAATACTTACAAAGTTATCGGTATAAACATGGAAATACCTACACTGCCATCGGTATAAACATGGAAATATCTACACCGCCTTCTACATATCCATGGAATTATCTGCACCGCCATCTGTATGAACATGGAAATATCTACACGGTCATCTGTGTATAGATGGAAATATCAACACCGCCATCTGTACAAACATGGAAATATATGCACCGCTATCTGTATAAACATGGAAATATCTACACCGCGGTCTGTATAAACATGGAAATAGCTAAACCACTCTCTGTATAAACATGGAAATATCTACACCGTGATCTGTATAAACATGGAAATATTTACACTGCTATCTGTATAAACATGGAAATATCTACACCGTTATCTGTATAAATATGGAAATATCTACACCGCTATCTCAATCAACATGGAAATATCTACACGGCCATCTGTATAAACATGGAAATATCTACATTGCTATCTCTATAAACATGGAAATATCTACAATGCCATCTGTAAAAACATGGAAATACCTATACAGTCATCTGTATAAACATGGAAATATCTACACCACCATCTGTATAAACATGGAAATAACTACAATGCCATCTGTATACACATGGAAATACCTACACGGCAATCTGTCTGTAGATGGAAACATCAACACCGCCATCTCTACAAACATGGAAATATCTACGCCGCTATTTGTATAAACATGAAAATATCTACACCACCATCTGTTTAAACATGGAAATATCTACACCGCTATGTGTATAAGCATGCTAATATCTACACTGCTATCTGTATAAATGTGGAAATATTTGCACTGCTCTCCCTATAAACATGGTAATATCAACACTGCGATGTGTATAAACATGTTAATATCTACACTGTGATCTGTATAAACATGGAAATATCTACACCGCCGTCTCTATAAACATGGAAATATCTACACCCCTATCTGTATAAACATGGAAATATCCACACAGCTATCTCTGTAAACATGGAAAAATCAACACTTCTATTTCTATGAACATGGTAATATCTACACCGCCATCTCTAAAAACATGGAAATATCTACACCGCGAGCAGTATAAACATGGAAATATCTACACCGCTATCTGTATAAACATGGAAATATCTCCACTGCTATCTCTATAAATATCGAAATATCTACACCGCCATCTGTATAAACATGGAAAAACTTACAAAGTTATCTGTATAAACATGGAAATATCTACACATCCATGTGTATATACATGGAAATATCTACACCGCTATCTGTATAAACATGGAAATAACTACACCGCTATTTGTATAAACAAGGAAATATGTACACCGCCATCTGTTTAAACATGCTAATAACTACACCGCTATGTGTATAAATGTGGAAATATTTGCAAAGCTATCCCTATAAACATGGTAATATCAACACCGCGATCTGTATAAACATGGAAATATCTACACCATGATCTGTATAAACATGGAAATATCTACACCGCGATCTGTATAAACATGGAAATATCTACAGCGTGATCTGTATAAACATTGAAATATCTACACCGCGATCTGTATAAACACGGAAATATCTACACCCCTATCTGTATAAACATGGAAGCATCCACACAGCCATGTGTATATACATGGAAATATCTACACCGCTATCTATGTAAACATATAAATAACTTCACCGCTATTTGTATAAACACAGAAATATCTCCACTGATATCTCTATAAACATCGAAATATCTACACCGCCATCTGTATAGACATGGAAATACTTACAAAGTTATCTGTATAAACATGGAAATATCTACACCGCCATCTGTATACACATGGACATATCTACACAGCCATGTGTACATACATGGAAATATCTACACCGCTCTCTATATAAACATGGAAATAACTACACCGCTCTCAGTATATACATGGAAATATCTACACCACCATCTACATATCCATAGAAATATCTGCGCTGCCATCTTTATAAACATGGAAATATCTACACGGTCATCTGTGTATAGATGGAAATATCAACAAGGCCATCTGTACAAACATGGAAATATCTGCACCGCTATCTGTATAAACATGGAAATATCTACACCGCGGTCTGTATAAACATGAAAATATCTACACCGCTATCTGCATAAACATGGAAATGTATACACCGCTATCTATATAAACATGGAAATGTTTACACTGTGATCTGTATAAACATGTAAATATTTACACCGATATCTCTATAAACATGGAAATTTCTACACCGTTATCTGTATAAATATGGAAATATCTATACCGCTATCTCTTTAAACATGGAAATATCTACACCGCCATCTGTATAAACATGGAAATACCTATATAGTCATCTGTGTAAACATGGAAATATCTACACCACCATCTGTATAAACATGGAAATATCTACAATGCCATCTGTATACACATGGAAATACCTGCACGGCAATCTGTGTATAGATGGAAACATCAACACCGCCATCTGTACAAACATGGAAATATCTACACTGCTATCTCTATAAACATGGAAATATCTACACTGCAGTCTGCATAAATATGGAAATATCTACACCGGTATTTGTATAAACATGGAAGTATCTACCCCACGATCTGTATAGACATGGAAATATCTAAACTGCCATCTGTATAAACATAGAAATATCTACACAGCTCTCTGTATAAATATGGAAATATCTGCATAGGCATCTGTATAAACATGGAAATATCTGCACCGCTATCTGTATAAACACGGAAATACCTACACCGCTGTCTCTATAAACATGGAAATATGTACACCGCTATGTGTATAAACATGGAAATATCTCCACTGCTGTCTGTATAAACATGGAAATATCTTCACCGTTATCTGTATATACATGGAAATATCTACAGCGCCGTCTCTATAAACATTGAAATATCTACACAGCCATCTGTAAAAACATGGAAATATCTACACATTCATCTGAATAAACATGGAAATAACTACACCACCATCTGTATAATCATGGAAATAGCTACAATACCATCTGTATACACATGGAAATATCTACACAGACATCTGTATAAATATGGAAATATCTACTACGCCATCTGTATAAACATGGAAATATCTACACTGCCATCTGTAGAAAGATGGACACATCTACAACGCTATCTCTATAAATAAGGAAATATCTACACCGCCATCTCTATAAACATGAAAATATCTACACTGCCATCTCCATAAAGATGGAAGTATCTACTCCACCATGTATACAAACACGGAAATATCTACACCACCATCTGTGTAAACATGGAAATATCTACACCGCCATCTGCATATCCATGGAAATAACTATGCCGCCACCTGTATAAACATGGAAATATCTACACGGCCATCTGTGTATAGGTGGAAATATCAACATCGCCATATGTACAAACATGGAAATATCTACACCGCTATCTCTGTAAACATTGAAATATCTGCACTGCCATCTGTAAAAACATGGAAATACCTATACAGTCATCTGTATAAACATGGAAATATCTGCAATGCCGTCTGTATACACATGGAAATATCTACACAGCCATCTGTATAAACATGTAAATATCTACACTGCTCTCTCTATAAACATGGAAATATCTACACCGCCATCTCAATAAACATGAAAATATCTACACTGCCATCTCCATAAACATGGAACTAACTACTCCGCCATCTGTATAAACATGGAAACATCTACACCGCCATCTGTGTGAATAAGGAAATATCTACAATGCCATCTGTATAAAGATATAAATATCTGCACCGCGAGCTGTATAAACATGGAAATATCTACATCACTATCTGTATAAACGTGGAAATACCAACAGCGCTATTGGTATAAACATGGAAATATCTACAACGCTATCTATATAAACATGGAAATACCTACACCGATATCTCTATAAACATGGAAACATCCACACCGCCATCTGCATATCCATGGAAATATCTACACCGCTATCTATATATACATGGAAATATCTACACCGCTATCTCTATAAACATGGAAATACTTACACCGCTAACTGTATAAACATGGAAATATTTACAAAGCTATCTCTATAAACATGGAAATATCTACACCGCTATCTCTATAAACATGGAAATATCTACACCACTATCTGTAAAACATGGAAATAACTACACCGCTGTCTGTATAAACATGGAAATATATACACGGCTATCTGCTTAATGATAGATTGAAATGTCTATAAACATGGAAATACCTACACAGCTATCTCTATAAACATGGAAATATCAACAACGCTATCTGTATAAACATGGAAATATCTACACCGCTATCTGTATAAACATGGAAATATCTACACCGTTATCTGTAAAAACATGGAAATAACTACACCGCTATCTGTATAAACATGGAAATAGCTACCCCCCTATCTGTATAAACATGGAAATATCTACACCGCGATCTGTATAAACATGGAAATATCTACACCGCTATCTGTATAAACATGAAAATATCTACACAGCTATCTCTATAAACTTGGAAATATCTACATGTTTAAGCAGATAGCTTAAAAATGGAAATATCTACAGATGACTTTGTAGGTATCTACACCACTGACTGTATAAACATGGAAATATCTACACCGCTATCTGTATAAACTTGGAAATATCTACACCGCTGTCTCTATAAACATGGAAATATCTACACTGCTATCTTTGTAGATATCTTCACCGCTATCGGGTTAAATATGGAATATCTAAAACGCGATCTCAATAAAAATGGAAATATCTACAGTGCTATCTGTATAAACATGGAAATATCCTCACTGCTATCTGTATGAACATGGATATATCTACACCGCTATCTCTATAAACATGGAAATATCTACAACGCCATCTCTATAAACATGGAAATATCTACACCGCCATCTGTATAAACATGGAAATATCTACAGCGCTATCTGTATAAACATGGAAATATCTACACCGCTATATGTATAACCATGGAAACATCTACACTGCGATCTGTATAAACATGGAAATATCTACACCGCGATCTGTATAAACATGGAAATATCTACACCGCGATCTGTATAAACATGGAAATATCTAACCGCTATCTGTATAAATATGGAAATATCTACACCGCGATCTGTATAAACATGGAAATACCTACAAAGTCATCTGTATAAACATGGAAATATCTTCACAGCAATCTGTATAAACAGGGAAATATCTACAGAGCAGTGTGTATATACATGGAAATATCTACAGCGCTATCTGTATAAACATGGAAATATCTACACCGTTACCTGTATAAATATGGAAATATCTACACCGCTATCTCTATAAACATGGAAATATCTACACTGCTATCTCTATAAACATGGAAATATCTACAATGCCATCTCTAAAAACATGGAAATACCTGTAAAGTCATATGTATAAACATGGAAATATCTACACCACCATCTGTATAAACATGGAAATATCTACAATGCCATCTGTATACACATGGAAATATCTACACCGCTATCTGTATAAACATGGAAATATCTACACTGTCATCTGTATAAACATGGAAATATCTAAACTGCCATCTGTGGAAAGATTAAAATATCTTCACCACGATCTGTATAAATATGAAAATATCTACACCGCTATCTGTGTAAAGATGGAAATATCTACACCGCAATCTGTGCAAAGATGGAAATATCTACACCGCTATCTCTGTAAACATGGAAATATCAACGCCACTATCTGTATATACATGGAAATATCTATATTGCTATCTGTATAAACATGGATATATCTACACCGTTATCTGTACAAACATGGAAATATCTTCACCACGATCTGTATAAACATGGAAATATCTACACCGATATCTGTATAAACGTGGTAATATCTACACCACCATCTATATAAACATGGAAATATCTACACCGCCATCTGTATAAACATGGATATATCTACAATGCCATCTGTAGAAAGATGGAAATATCTACACCGCAATCTGTGTTAACATGGAAATATCTACACCAATATCTGCAAAAACATGGAAATATCTACACCGCTATCTGTATAACCATGGAAATATCTACACTGCGATCTGTATAAACATGGAAATATCTACACCGCGATCTGTATAAACTTCGAAATCTCTACACCGCGATCTGTATAAACATGGAAATATCTACACCGCTATCTGTATAAACATGGAAATATCTACACCGCTATCTCTATAAACATGGAAATACCTACACCGCCATCTGTATAAACATAGAAATATCTGCATAGCCATGTGTATATACATGAAAATATCTACACCGCTATCTATATAAACATTGAAAGAACTACACCGCTATCTGTATAAACATGGAAATATCTCCACTGCTATCTCTATAAACATCGAAATATCTACACTGCCATCTGTATAAACATGGAAATACTTACAAATTTATCTGTATAAACATGGAAATATCTACACCGCCATCTGTATAAACATGGAAATATCTACACAGCCATGTGTACATCCATGGAAATATCTACACCGCTCTCTATATAAACATGGAAATAAGTACAGCGCTATCTCTTTATTCATGGAATTATCTACACCACCATCTACATATCCATAGAAATATCTGTGCCGCCATCTGTATAAACATGGAAATATATACACGGTCATCTGTGTATAGATGGAAATATCAACAACGCCATCTGTACAAACATGGAAATATCTGCACCGCTATCTGTATAAACATGGAAATATCTACACCGCTATCTGTATAAACATGGAAATATCTACAAAGCCATCTGTATAAACATGGAAATACCTACAAAGTCACGTGTAGGAACATGGAAATATCTACACTGCCATCTGTATAAACATAGAAATATCTACACAGCCCTCTGAATAAATATGGAAATATCTGCATAGGCATCCGTATAAACATGGAAATATCTGCACCGCTATCTGTATAAACATGGAAATACATACACCGCTGTCTCTATAAACATGGAAATATGTACACCGCTATGTGTAAAAACATGGAAATATCTCCACTGCTGTCTGTATAAACATGGAAATAACTCCACCGTTATCTGTATAAACATGGAAATATCTACAGCCCCATCTCTATAAACATTGAAATATCTACTCTGCCATCTGTAAAAACATGGAAATACGTACACAGTAATCTGAATAAACATGAAAATATCTACACTGCAATCTGTATAAACATGGAAATATCTACACCGCTATCGGTTTAAATATGGAATATCTAAAATGCGATCTCAATAAAAATGCAAATATCTACAGTGCTATCTGTATAAACATGGAAATATCCTCACTGCTATCTGTATGAACATGGATATATCTACACCGCTATCTCTATAAACATGGAAATATCTACAACGCCATCTCTATAAACATGGAAATATCTACACCGCCATCTGTATAAACATGGAAATATCTACAGCGCTATCTGTATAAACATGGAAATATCTACACCGCTATATGTATAACCATGGAAACATCTGCACTGCGATCTGTATAAACATGGAAATATCTCCACCGCGATCTGTATAAACATGGAAATATCTACACCGCGATCTGTATAAACATGGAAATAACTACACCGCTATCTGTATAAACATGGAAATATCTACACCGCAATCTGTATAAACATGGAAATACCTACAAAGTCATCTGTATAAACATGGAAATATCTTCACAGCAATCTGTATAAACAGGTAAATATCTACAGAGCAGTGTGTATATACATGGAAATATATACACCGCTATCTGTATAAACATGGAAATATCTACACCGTTACCTGTATAAATATGGAAATATCTACACTGCTATCTCTATAAACATGGAAATATCTACACTGCTATCTCTATAAACATGGAAATATCTACAATGCCATCTGTAAAAACATGGAAATACCTGTAAAGTCATATGTATAAACATGGAAATATCTACACAACCATCTGTAGAAACATGGAAATATCTACAATGCCACCTGTATACACATGGAAATATCTACACCGCTATCTGTATAAACATGGAAATATCTACACTGTCATCTGTATAAACATGGAAATATCTAAACTGCCATCTGTGGAAAGATTAAAATATCTTCACCACGATCTGTATAAATATGAAAATATCTACACCGCTATCTGTGTAAAGATGGAAATATCTACACCGCAATCTGTGCAAAGATGGAAACATCTACACCGCTATCTCTGTAAACATGGAAATATCTACGCCACTATCTGTATAAACATGGAAATATCTATATAGCTATCTGTATAAACTTGGATATATCTACACCTTTATCTGTACAAACATGGAAATATCTTCACCACGATCTGTATAAACATGGAAATATCTACACCGATATCTGTATAAACATGGTAATATCTACACCACCATCTAAATAAACATGGAAATATCTACACCGCTATCGGTTTATATATGGAATATCTAAAACGCGATCTCAAGAAAAATGCTAATATCTACAGTGCTATCTGTATAAACATGGAAATATCCTCACTGCTATCTGTATGAACATGGATATATCTACACTGCTATCTCTATAAACATGGAAATATCTACAACGCCATCTCTATAAACATGGAAATATCTACACCGCCATCTGTATAAACATGGAAATATCTACACCGCCATCTGTATAAACATGGAAATATCTACAGCGCTATCTGTATAAACATGGAAATATCTACACCACTATATGTATAACCATGGAAACATCTACACTGCGATCTGTATAAACATGGAAATATCTACACCGCGATCTGTATAAACATGGAAATATCTACACCGCGATCTGTATAAACATGGAAATAACTACACCGCTATCTGTATAAACATGGAAATATCTACACCGCAATCTGTATAAACATGGAAATACCTACAAAGTCATCTGTATAAACATCGAAATATCTTCACAGCAATCTGTATAAACATGGAAATATCCTCACTGCTATCTGTATGAACATGGATATATCTACACCGCTATCTCTATAAACATGGAAATATCTACAACGCCATCTCTATAAACATGGAAATATCTACACCGCCATCTGTATAAACATGGAAATATCTACAGCGCTATCTGTATAAACATGGAAATATCTACACCGCTATATGTATAACCATGGAAACATCTACACTGCGATCTGTATAAACATGGAAATATCTACACCGCGATCTGTATAAACATGGAAATATCTACACCGCGATCTGTATAAACATGGAAATATCTAACCGCTATCTGTATAAATATGGAAATATCTACACCGCGATCTGTATAAACATGGAAATACCTACAAAGTCATCTGTATAAACATGGAAATATCTTCACAGCAATCTGTATAAACAGGGAAATATCTACAGAGCAGTGTGTATATACATGGAAATATCTACAGCGCTATCTGTATAAACATGGAAATATCTACACCGTTACCTGTATAAATATGGAAATATCTACACCGCTATCTCTATAAACATGGAAATATCTACACTGCTATCTCTATAAACATGGAAATATCTACAATGCCATCTCTAAAAACATGGAAATACCTGTAAAGTCATATGTATAAACATGGAAATATCTACACCACCATCTGTATAAACATGGAAATATCTACAATGCCATCTGTATACACATGGAAATATCTACACCGCTATCTGTATAAACATGGAAATATCTACACTGTCATCTGTATAAACATGGAAATATCTAAACTGCCATCTGTGGAAAGATTAAAATATCTTCACCACGATCTGTATAAATATGAAAATATCTACACCGCTATCTGTGTAAAGATGGAAATATCTACACCGCAATCTGTGCAAAGATGGAAATATCTACACCGCTATCTCTGTAAACATGGAAATATCAACGCCACTATCTGTATATACATGGAAATATCTATATTGCTATCTGTATAAACATGGATATATCTACACCGTTATCTGTACAAACATGGAAATATCTTCACCACGATCTGTATAAACATGGAAATATCTACACCGATATCTGTATAAACGTGGTAATATCTACACCACCATCTATATAAACATGGAAATATCTACACCGCCATCTGTATAAACATGGATATATCTACAATGCCATCTGTAGAAAGATGGAAATATCTACACCGCAATCTGTGTTAACATGGAAATATCTACACCAATATCTGCAAAAACATGGAAATATCTACACCGCTATCTGTATAACCATGGAAATATCTACACTGCGATCTGTATAAACATGGAAATATCTACACCGCGATCTGTATAAACTTCGAAATCTCTACACCGCGATCTGTATAAACATGGAAATATCTACACCGCTATCTGTATAAACATGGAAATATCTACACCGCTATCTCTATAAACATGGAAATACCTACACCGCCATCTGTATAAACATAGAAATATCTGCATAGCCATGTGTATATACATGAAAATATCTACACCGCTATCTATATAAACATTGAAAGAACTACACCGCTATCTGTATAAACATGGAAATATCTCCACTGCTATCTCTATAAACATCGAAATATCTACACTGCCATCTGTATAAACATGGAAATACTTACAAATTTATCTGTATAAACATGGAAATATCTACACCGCCATCTGTATAAACATGGAAATATCTACACAGCCATGTGTACATCCATGGAAATATCTACACCGCTCTCTATATAAACATGGAAATAAGTACAGCGCTATCTCTTTATTCATGGAATTATCTACACCACCATCTACATATCCATAGAAATATCTGTGCCGCCATCTGTATAAACATGGAAATATATACACGGTCATCTGTGTATAGATGGAAATATCAACAACGCCATCTGTACAAACATGGAAATATCTGCACCGCTATCTGTATAAACATGGAAATATCTACACCGCTATCTGTATAAACATGGAAATATCTACAAAGCCATCTGTATAAACATGGAAATACCTACAAAGTCACGTGTAGGAACATGGAAATATCTACACTGCCATCTGTATAAACATAGAAATATCTACACAGCCCTCTGAATAAATATGGAAATATCTGCATAGGCATCCGTATAAACATGGAAATATCTGCACCGCTATCTGTATAAACATGGAAATACATACACCGCTGTCTCTATAAACATGGAAATATGTACACCGCTATGTGTAAAAACATGGAAATATCTCCACTGCTGTCTGTATAAACATGGAAATAACTCCACCGTTATCTGTATAAACATGGAAATATCTACAGCCCCATCTCTATAAACATTGAAATATCTACTCTGCCATCTGTAAAAACATGGAAATACGTACACAGTAATCTGAATAAACATGAAAATATCTACACTGCAATCTGTATAAACATGGAAATATCTACACCGCTATCGGTTTAAATATGGAATATCTAAAATGCGATCTCAATAAAAATGCAAATATCTACAGTGCTATCTGTATAAACATGGAAATATCCTCACTGCTATCTGTATGAACATGGATATATCTACACCGCTATCTCTATAAACATGGAAATATCTACAACGCCATCTCTATAAACATGGAAATATCTACACCGCCATCTGTATAAACATGGAAATATCTACAGCGCTATCTGTATAAACATGGAAATATCTACACTGCTATATGTATAACCATGGAAACATCTGCACTGCGATCTGTATAAACATGGAAATATCTCCACCGCGATCTGTATAAACATGGAAATATCTACACCGCGATCTGTATAAACATGGAAATAACTACACCGCTATCTGTATAAACATGGAAATATCTACACCGCAATCTGTATAAACATGGAAATACCTACAAAGTCATCTGTATAAACATGGAAATATCTTCACAGCAATCTGTATAAACAGGTAAATATCTACAGAGCAGTGTGTATATACATGGAAATATATACACCGCTATCTGTATAAACATGGAAATATCTACACCGTTACCTGTATAAATATGGAAATATCTACACTGCTATCTCTATAAACATGGAAATATCTACACTGCTATCTCTATAAACATGGAAATATCTACAATGCCATCTGTAAAAACATGGAAATACCTGTAAAGTCATATGTATAAACATGGAAATATCTACACAACCATCTGTAGAAACATGGAAATATCTACAATGCCACCTGTATACACATGGAAATATCTACACCGCTATCTGTATAAACATGGAAATATCTACACTGTCATCTGTATAAACATGGAAATATCTAAACTGCCATCTGTGGAAAGATTAAAATATCTTCACCACGATCTGTATAAATATGAAAATATCTACACCGCTATCTGTGTAAAGATGGAAATATCTACACCGCAATCTGTGCAAAGATGGAAACATCTACACCGCTATCTCTGTAAACATGGAAATATCTACGCCACTATCTGTATAAACATGGAAATATCTATATAGCTATCTGTATAAACTTGGATATATCTACACCTTTATCTGTACAAACATGGAAATATCTTCACCACGATCTGTATAAACATGGAAATATCTACACCGATATCTGTATAAACATGGTAATATCTACACCACCATCTAAATAAACATGGAAATATCTACACCGCTATCGGTTTATATATGGAATATCTAAAACGCGATCTCAAGAAAAATGCTAATATCTACAGTGCTATCTGTATAAACATGGAAATATCCTCACTGCTATCTGTATGAACATGGATATATCTACACTGCTATCTCTATAAACATGGAAATATCTACAACGCCATCTCTATAAACATGGAAATATCTACACCGCCATCTGTATAAACATGGAAATATCTACACCGCCATCTGTATAAACATGGAAATATCTACAGCGCTATCTGTATAAACATGGAAATATCTACACCACTATATGTATAACCATGGAAACATCTACACTGCGATCTGTATAAACATGGAAATATCTACACCGCGATCTGTATAAACATGGAAATATCTACACCGCGATCTGTATAAACATGGAAATAACTACACCGCTATCTGTATAAACATGGAAATATCTACACCGCAATCTGTATAAACATGGAAATACCTACAAAGTCATCTGTATAAACATCGAAATATCTTCACAGCAATCTGTATAAACAGGGAAATATCTACAGAGCAGTCTGTATATACATGGAAATATATACACCGCTATCTGTATAAACATGGAAATATCTACACTGTTACCTGTATAAATATGGAAATATCTACACCGCTATCGCTATAAACATGGAAATATCTACACTGCTATCTCTATAAACATGGAAATATCTAAAATGCCATCTCTAAAAACATGGAAATACCTGTAAAGTCATATGTATAAACATGGAAATATCTACACCACCATTTGTATAAACATGGAAATATCTACAATGCCATCTGTATACACATGGAAATATCTACACCGCTATCTGTATAAACTTGGAAATATCTACACTGTCATCTGTATAAACATGGAAATATCTAAACTGCCATCTGTGGAAAGATGAAAATATCTTCACCACGATCTGTATAAATATGAAAATATCTACACCGCTATCTGTGTAAAGATGGAAATATCTACACCGCCATCTGTGCAAAGATGGAAACATCTACACCGCTATCTCTGTAAACATGGAAATATCTACGCCACTATCTGTATAAACATGGAAATATCTATATCGCTATCTGTATAAACATGGATATATCTACACCTTTATCTGTACAAACATGGAAATATCTTCACCACGATCTGTATAAACATGGAAATATCTACACCGATATCTGTATAAACATGTTAATATCTACACCACCATCTATATAAACATGGAAATATCTACACCGCCATCTGTATAAACATGGAAATATCTACACCGCGATGTGTATAAACATGGAAATATCTACACCGCGAACTGTATAAACATGGAAATATCTACACCGCTATCTGTATAAACATGGAAATATCTACAAAGCTATCTCTATAAACATGGAAATATTTACACCGCTATGTGTATAAACATGGAAATATCTACACTGTCATCTGTATAAACATGGAAATATCTAAACTGCCATCAGTGGAAAGATGAAAATATCTTCACCACGATCTGTATAAATATGAAAATATCTACACCGCTATCTGTGTAAAGATGGAAATATCTACACCGCTATCTCTGCAAACATGGAAATATCTACGCCACTATCTGTATAAACATGGAAATATCTTCATCGGTATCTGTATAAACATGAATATATCTACACCGTCATTTGTATAAACATGGAACTATCTACACCGCCATCTGTATAAACATGGAAATATCTACACCGCTATCTGTTTAAAGATGGAAATATCTGCACCGCTATCTCTATAAACATGGAAATATCTACACAGCCATCTGCATAAACATGGAAATATCTACACTGCTATCTCTATAAATATGGAAATATCTACACAGCTATCTGTGTAAACTTGGAAATATCTACACAGGTATCTGTGTAAAAATGGAGATATCTACACGGCAATCTGTGCAAAGAGGGAAATATCTACACCGCTATCTCTGAAAACATTGAAATACCTACACCGCTATCTGTATAAACATGAAAATATCTACACCGCTATCTGTATAAACAAGGAAATATCTACACCGCCATCTGTAGAAACATGGAAATATCTACACCGCCATCTGTATAAACATGGAAATACCTACACCACTATCTGTAGAAATATGGAAATATCTACACCGCTATCTCTATAAACATGGAAATACCAACACCGCTTTCTCTATAAACATGAAAATATCTACATCGCAATCTCTATAAACATGGAATTATCTACACCGCCATCTCTATAAACATGAAAATATCTACACCGCCATCTTCAGAAACATGGCTATAGCTACACCGCCATCTGTATAAACATGGAAATATCTACACCACTATCTGTATTAACATGGAAAAATCTTCACTGCCATCTGTATAAAGATGGAAATATCTGCACTGCGAGTTGTACAATCATGGAAATATCTACACCGCTATCTCTATAAACATGGAAATACCTACAACGCCATTTCTATAAACATGGAAATATCTACACCGCTATCTGTATAAACATGTAAATATCTACACCGCTACCTGTATAAACCTTGAAAGATCTACACAGCTATCTGTATAAATATGGAAATATCTACAAAACTATCTGTGTAAACATGGAAATATGTACACAGCTGTCTGTTTAAACATGGAAATATGTACACCGCAATCTGTGTGAAGATGGAAATATCTACACCGCAATCTTTGCATATATGGAAATATCTACACCTCTATCTCTGTAAACATGGAAATATCTACACCACTATCTGTATAATCATGGAAATATCTATACCGCAGTCTCTATAAATATGGAAATAACTCCACCGCTATCTGTATAAACATGAAAATATCTACACCGATATCTGTATAATCATGGACATATCTACACCGCAATCTGTATCAACATGGAAATATCTTCCACGCTATGTGTGTAAACATGGAAATATCTACACAGCTATCTGTGTAAACTTGGAAATATCTACACTGCAATCTGTGCAAAGATGGAAATACCTACAGCGATATCTCTGTAAACATGGAAATACCTACACCGCTACCTGTATAAACATGGAAATATCTACACCGCTGTCTGTATAAAAAAGGAAATATCTACACCGCCATCTGTAGAAACATGGAAATATCTACACCGCAATCTGTATAAACATGGAAATTCCTTCACCGCTATCTGTATAAATATGGAAATATCTACACCGCTATCTCTATAAACATGGAAATACGTACACCGCTTTCTCTATAAACATGAAAATATCTACACTGCTATCTCTATATACATGGAAATATCTACACCTTCATCTCTATAAACCTGAAAATATCTACACCGCCATCTTCAGAAACATGGATGAATCTACACCGCTATCTGTACAAACATGGAAATATCTACACCACTCTCTGTATCAACATGGAAATATCTTCACTGCCATCTGTATGAACATGGAAATATCTACACCGCCATCTGTATAAAGATGGAAATATCTACACCGCAATCTGTATAAATATGGAAATTACTACACCGCTATCTCTATAGACAAGGAAACATCTACACCGCTATCTGTATAAACATGGAAATATCTGCACTGCCATCTGTATAAAGATGGAAATATCTCCACCGCGAGCTGTATAAACCTGGGAATATCTACACCGCTATCTGTATAAACATGGAAATACCAACATCGCTATCTGTATAAACATGGAAATATCTACACCGCTATCTCTATAAACATGAAAATACTTACACCACCATCTCTATAAACATGGAAATATTTACACCGCTATCTCTATAAACTTAGAAATAACTAGACCGCCATCTCTATAAACATGGAAATATCTACACCGCTATCTGCATAAACATGGAATTATCTACACAGACATCTGAATAAACATGGAAATAACTACACCGCCATCTCTATAAACATGAAAATATCTACACCGCCATCTTCAGAAACATGGATGTATCTTCAGCGCCATCTGTATAAACCTGGAAATATCTACACCACTATCTGTATAAACATGGAAATATCTTCAGTGCCATCTGTATAAACATGGAAATATCTACACCGCCATCTGTATAAAGATGGAAATATCTACACCGAAATCTGTATAAATATGGAAATACCTACACCGCTATCTCTATAGACATGGAAATATCTACACCGCTATCTGTAGAAACATGGAAATATCTACACTGCCATCTGTATAAAGATCGAAATATCTAAACCGCGAGCTGTATAAACATGGAAATATCTACACCGCTATCTGTATAAACATGGAAATAACAACACCGTTGTCTGTATGAACATGGAAATATCTACAGCGCTATCTCTATAAACATGAAAATACTTACACCACCATCTCTATAAACATGGAGATATTTACACCGCTATCTCTATAAACATAGAAATAACTACACCGCCATCTCTATAAACATGGAAATATCTACACCACCATCTGCATAAACATGGAATTATCTACACCGCCATCTGTATAAACGTGGAAATATCTACACTGCCATCAGTAGATACTTGGAAATATCTACAATGACATCTGTAGAAAGATGGATATGTCTACAAAGCAATCTGTATAAACATGGGAATTTCTACACCGCTACTTGTATAAACATGGAAATATCTACACCGCTATCTGTATCAACATGGAAATAACTACACCGCAATCTGTATAAACATGGAAATATCTACAAAGCTATCTCTGTAAACATGGAAATATCTACACAGCTATCTTTGTAAACTTGGAAATATCTACACCGCTCTCTGTGTAAGTTTCGCAATACCTACACCGCAATCTGTGCAAAGATGGAAATACCTACAACGCTATCTCTATAAATATGGAAATATCTACACCGATATCTGCATAAACATGGAAATATCTACACTGCGATCTGTATAAACATGGAAATACCTACACCGCTTTCTCTATAAACATGAAAATATGTACACTTCTATCTCTATATACATGGAAATATCTACACCTCCATGTCTATAAACATGAAAATATCTACACCGCCATCTTCAGAAACATGGATTATCTACACCGCCATCTGTATAAACATGGAAATATCTACACCACTATCTGTATAAATATGGAAATATCTTCACTGCCATCTGTATAAACATGGAAATATCTACACCGCCATCTGTATAAACATGGAAATATCTACACCGCCATCTGCATAAACATGGAAATATCTACACAGACATCTGTATAAACATGGAGATATCTTCACTGCCATCTGTATAAATTTGGAAATATCTACACTGACATCTGGAGAAAGATGGAAATGTCTACAAAGCGATCTGTATAAACATGGGAATTTCTACACCACTACCTGTATAAACATGGAAATAAGTACACCGCTATCTGTATCAACATGGAAATAACTACACCGCAATCTGTATAAACATGGAAATATCTACATTGCTGTCTCAGTAAACATGGAAATACCTACACAGCTATCTGTGTAAACTTGGAAATATCTACATCGCTATCTGTGTAAACTTGGAAATATCTACACCGCTATCTGTGTAAATTTGGCAATACTGACACCGCAATCTGTGCAAAGATGGAAATATCTACACCGCTATCTCTGTAAACATGGAAATATCTACACCGCTATCTGTATAAACATGGAAATATCTACACTGCCATCTGTATAAACATGGAAATATCTACAGCGCCATCTGTATAAACATGGAAATATCTACACTACCATCTGTACACACACGGAAATACCTTCACAGCCATCTGTATAAACATGGAAATATCTACACCGCTATCTCTATAAACATGGAAATATCTACAACGCTATCTGTATAAACTTGGAAATATCTACATTGCTCTCTGTATAAACAGGGAAATATCTCCACCGCTATCTGTATAAACATGCAAATATGTACACCGCTATCTGTATAAACACGGAAATAACTACAACGCTATCTGTATAAACATGGAAATATATACAATGGTATCTGTGTAAACATGGAAATATCTACACAGCTATGTGTATATACCTGGAAATATCTACACCGCCATCTCTATAAACATAAAAATACGTCCACCGCTATCTGTATAAACTTGAAAATATCTCCACCGCTATCTGTATAAACATGGAAATATCTACACCGCTATCTGTATAAACATGGAAATATCTACATCGCTCTCTGTATAAACATGGAAATATCTAGACCGCTGTCTGTATAAACATTCAATTATCTACATTGTTATCTGTATATATATGGAAATAACTCCACCGATATCTCTATAAACATGGAAATACCTACACCGCTATCTGTATAAACATGGAAATATCTACACCGCTATCTGCATAAACATGCAAATATCTACAGCGCTATCTGTATAAACAAGGAAATATCTCCACCGCTATCTGTATAAACATGGAAATATCTACACCGCTATATTTATAAACCTGGAAATATCTACACTGCAATATCTATAAACATGGAAATATCTACAACACTATCTGTGTAAACATGGAAATACCTACACAGCAGTCTGTGTAAACATGGAAATATGTACACCGCAATCTGTTTGACGATGGAAATATCTACACCTCTGTCTGTGTAACCATGGAAATATCTTCACCGCTATCTGTATAAACATGGAAATATCTACACCAGAGTTTGTATAAACATGGATATATCTGCACCGCTCTCTGTATAAACTTGGAAATATCTACACTGATATCCGTATAAACATGGAAATATCTACTCCGCTATCTGTATAAATATGGAAATATCTACATCGCTATCTCTATAAACATGGAAATGTCAACACCGCTATCTGTATATACATCGAAACATCTACATGGCTATCACTAAAAACATGGAAATATCTTCACCGTATACAGATCTACAAAGCTATCTCTATGAACATGGAAATAGCTACACCGCGATCTCTATAAACATGGATATGTCTACACCGCTATCTTTATAAACATGGAAATATCTACACTGCCATCTGTATACTCATGGAAATATCTACACAACCATCTGTGTAATCATGGAAATATCTACACCACCATCTGTATAAACATGGAAATATCTACAATGCCATCTGTATACACATGGAAATACCTACACGGCAATCTGTGTATAGATGGAAACATCAACACCGCCATCTGTAAAAACTTGGAAATATCTACACTGCTATCTCTATAAACATGGAAATATCTACACTGCGGTCTGTATAAACATGGAAATATCTACACCGGTATCTGTATAAACATGGAAATATCTACACCATGATCTGTATAAACATGGAAATATATACACCGCTATCTGTATAAACATGGAAATATCTGCACCGCTATCTCTATAGACATGGAAATATCTACAAAGCCATCTGTATAAACATGGAAATAACTACACAGTCATGTATAGGAACATGGAAATATCTACACTGCCATCTGTATAAACATAGAAATATCTACACAGCCCTCTGTATAAATATGGAGATATCTGCATAGGCATCTGTATAAACATGGAAATATCTGCACCGCTATCTGTATAAACATGGAAATACCTACACCGCTGTCTCTATAAACATGGAAATATGTACACCGCTATGTATATAAACATGGAAATATCTCCACTGCTGTCTGTATAAACATGGAAATATCTCCACCGTTATCTGTATAAACATGGAAATATCTACAGCGCCATCTCTATAATCATTGAAATATGTACACTGCCATCTGTAAAAACATGGAAATATCTACACAGTCATCGGAATAAACATGGAAATATCTACACCACCATCTGTATAAACATGGAAATACCTACAATACCATCTGTATACACATGGAAATATCTACACACACATCTGTATAAATATGGAAATATCTACACCGCCATCTGTATAAACATGGAAATATCTACACTGTCATCTGTAGAAAGATGGAAATATCTACACAGCTATCTCTATAAATGTGGAAATATCTACACCGCCATCTCTATAAATATGAAAATATCTACACTGCTATCTCCATAAAGATGGAAGTATCTACTCCGCCATGTGTATAAACACGGAAATATCTACACCACCATCTGTGTAAACATGGAAATATCTACACCGCTCTCTGTATAAACATGGAAATATCAACACCGCCATCTGCATGTCCATGGAAATATCTAAGCCGCCATCTGTTTAAACATGGATATATCTACACGACCATCTGTGTATAGATGGAAATATCAACACCGCCATCTGTACAAACATGGAAATATCTACACCACTATCTCTATAAACATGGAAATGTGTGCACTGCCATCTGTAAAAACATGGAAATACCTATACAGTCACCTGTATAAAAATGGAAATATCTACAATGCCATCTGTATACACATAGAATTATCTACACAGCCATCTGTATAAACATGTAAATATCTACACTGCTATCTCTATAAACATGGAAATATCTACACCGCCATCTCTATAAACATGAAAATATCTACACTGCCATCTCCATAAACATGGAACTAACTACTCCGCCATCTGTATAAACATGGAAACATCTACACCGCCACCTGTGTGAATAAGGAAATATCTACAATGCCATCTGTATAAAAATATATATATCTGCACCGCGAGCTGTATAAACATGGAAATATCTACATCGCTATCTGTATAAACGTGGAAATACCAACACCGCTATCGGTATAAACATGGAAATATCTACAACGCCATCTATATAAACATGGAAATGTCTACACCGCTATGTCTATAAACATGGAAATACCTACACCGCTATCTCTATAAACATGGAAATATCTACACAGCTATCTGTATAAACATGGAAATATCTACACCGCGATCTGTATAAACATGGAAATATCTTCACCACGATCTGTATAAACATGGAAATATCTACACCGCTATCTGTATAAACATGGAAATATCTACACCGCCATCTGTATAAACATGGAAATATCTACAATGCCATCTGTATAAACATGGAAATATCTACACCGCGATCTGTATAAACATGGAAATATCTACACCGCGATCTGTATAAACATGGAAATATCTACACCGCTATCTGTATAAACATGGAAATATCTACACAGCTATCTCTATAAACATGGAAATATCTACACCGCCATCTGTATAAACATGGAAATACCTACAAAGTCATCTGTATAAACATGGAAATATCTACAACGCCATCTGTATAAACATGGAAATATCTACACAGCCATCTGTATATACATGGAAATATCAACACCGCTATCTGTATAAACATGGTAATATCTACACCGCCATCTATATAAACATGGAAATATCTACACCGCCATCTGTATAATCATGGAAATATCTACAATGCCATCTGTAGAAAGATGGAAATATCTACACCGCAATCTGTGTAAACATGGAAATAACTACACCGATATCTGTAAAAACATGGAAATATCTACACCGCTATCTGTATAAACATGGAAATATCTACACTGCGATCTGTATAAACATGGAAATATCTACACCGCGATCTGTATAAACATGGAAATACCTACACCGCTATCTGTATAAACATGGAAATATCTACACCGCTATCTGTATAAATATGGAAATATCTACACAGCTATCTCTATAAACATGGAAATATCTACACCGCCATCTGAATAAACATGGAAATACCTACAAAGTCATCTGTATGAACATAGAAATATCTACAAAGCCATCTGTATAAACATGGAAATATCTACACAGCCATCTGTGCATACATGGAAATATCTACACCGCAATCTGTATAAACATGGAAATAACTACACCGCTATTTGTATAAACAAGGAAATATCTACACCATGATCTGTATAAACATGGCAATATTTACACCGCTATCTGTATAAACATGGAAATTTCTACACCGTTATCTGTATAAATATGGAAATATCTACACCGCTATCTCTATAAACATGGAAATATCTGCACCGCCATCTGTATAAACATGGCAATACCTATACAGTCATCTGTGTAAACATGGAAATATCTACACCACCATCTGTATAAACATGGAAATATCTACAATGCCATCTGTATACACATGGAAATACGTACACGGCAATCTGTGTATAGATGGAAACATCAACACCGCCATCTGTAAAAACTTGGAAATATCTACACTGCTATCTCTATAAACATGGAAATATCTACACTGCGGTCTGTATAAACATGGAAATATCTACACCGGTATCTGTATAAACATGGAAATATCTACACCATGATCTGTATAAACATGGAAATATATACACCGCTATCTGTATAAACATGGAAATATCTGCACCGCTATCTCTATAGACATGGAAATATCTACAAAGCCATCTGTATAAAATGGAAATACCTACACAGTCATGTGTAGCAACATGGAAATATCTACACTGCCATCTGTATAAACATAGAAATATCTTCACAGCCCTCTGTATAAATATGGAGATATCTGCATAGGCATGTGTATAAACATGGAAATATCTGCACCGCTATCTGTATAAACATGGAAATACCTACACCGCTGTCTCTATAAACATGGAAATATGTACACCGCTATGTAAATAAACATGGAAATATCTCGACTGCTGTCTGTATAAACATGGAAATATCTCCACCGTTATCTGTATAAACATGGAAATATCTACAGCGCCATCTCTATAAACACTGAAATACCTACACTGCCATCTGTAAAAACATGGAAATATCTACACAGTCATCCGAATAAACATGGAAATATCTACACCACCATCTGTATAAACATGGAAATACCTACAATACCATCTGTATATACATGGAAATATCTACACAGCCATCTGTATAAACATGTAAATATCTACACTGCTATCTCTATAAATATGGAAATATCTACAACGCCATCTCTATAAACATGAAAATATCTACACTGCTATCTCCATAAAGATGGAAGTATCTACTCCGCCATGTGTATAAACACGGAAATATCTACACCACCATCTGTGTAAACATGGAAATATCTACACCGCTGTCTGTATAAACATGGACATATCTACACCGCCATCTGCATGTCCATGGAAATGTCTACGCCGCCATCTGTTTAAACATGGATATATCTACACGACCATCTGTGTATAGATGGAAATATCAACACCGCCATCTGTACAAACATGGAAATATCTACACCGCTATCTCTATAAACATGGAAATGTGTGCACTGCCATCTGTAAAAACATGGAAATACCTATACAGTCATCTGTATAAACATGGAAATATCTACAATGCCATCTGTATACACATGGAAATATCTACACAGCCATCTGTATAAACATGTAAATATCTACACTGCTATCTCTATAAACATGGAAATATCTACACCGCCATCTCTATAAACACGAAAATATCTACACTGCCATCTCCATAAACATGGATCTAACTACTCCGCCATCTGTATAAACATGGAAACATCTACACCGCCATCTGTGTGAATAAGGAAATATCTACAATGCCATCTGTATAAAGATATAAATATCTGCACCGCGAGCTGTATAAACATGGAAATAGCTACATCGCTATCTGTATAAACGTGGAAATACCAACACCGCTATCGGTATAAACATGAAAATATCTACAACGCCATCTATATAAACATGGAAATGTCTACACCGCTATGTCTATAAACATGGAAATACCTACACCGCTATCTCTATAAACATGGAAATATCTACACCGCTATCTGTATAAACATGGAAATATCTACACGAGCTATCTGTATAAACATGGAAATATCTACACCGCGATCTGTATAAACATGGAAATATCTACACTGCGATCTGTATAAACATGGAAATAACTTCACCACGATCTGTATAAACATGGAAATGTCTACGCGCTATCTGTATAAACATGGAAATATCTACACCGCCATCTGTATAAAAATGGAAATATCTACAATGCCATCTGTATAAACATGGAAATATCTACACAGCCATCTGTATAAACATGGAAATATCTACACCGCGATCTGTATAAACATGGAAATATCTACACCGCTATCTGTATAAACATGGAAATATCTACACAGCTATCTCTGTAAACATGGAAATATCTACACCGCCATCTGTATAAACATGGAAATACCTACAAAGTCATCTGTATAAACATGGAAATATCTACAAAGCCATCTGTATAAACATGGAAATATCTACACAGCCATCTGTATATACATGGAAATATCTACACCGCTATCTGTATAAACATGGTAATATCTACACCGCCATCTATATAAACATGGAAATATCTACACAGCCATCTGTATAAACATGGAAATATCTACAATGCCATCTGTAGAAAGATGGAAATATCTACACCGCAATCTGTGTAAACATGGAAATATCTTCACCGATATCTGTAAAAACATGGAAATATCTACACCGCTATCTGTATAAACATGAAAATATCTACACCGCGATCTGTATAAACATGGAAATATCTACACCGCGATCTGTATAAACATGGAAATATCTACACCGCTATCTGTATAAACATGGAAATATCTACACAGCTATCTGTATAAACATGGAAATATCTACACAGCTATCTCTATAAACATGGAAATATCAACACCGCCATCTGTATAAACATGGAAATACCTACAAAGTCATCTGTAGAAACATGGAAATATCTACACCGCTATCTCTATAAACATGGAAATATCTACACCGCGATCTGTATAAACATGGAAATATCTACACCGCGATCTGTATAAACATGGAAATATCTACACCGCTATCTGTATAAATATGGAAATATCTACACAGCTATCTCTATAAACATGGAAATATCTACACCGCCATCTGTATAAACATGGAAATACCTACAAAGTCATCTGTATGAACATGGAAATATCTACAAAGCCATCTGTATAAACATGGAAATATCTACACAGCCATCTGTATATACTTGGAAATATCTACACCGCAATCTGTATAAACATGGAAATAACTACACGGCTATTTGTATAAACAAGGAAATATCTACACCGTGATCTGTATAAACATGGAAATATTTACACCGCTATCTGTATAAACATGGAAATTTCTACACCGTTATCTGTATAAATATGGAAATATCTACACCGCTATCTCTATAAACATGGAAATATCTGCACCGCCATCTGTATAAACATGGAAATACCTATACAGTCATCTGTGTAAACATGGAAATATCTACACCACCATCTGTATAAACATGGAAATATCTACAATGCCATCTGTATACACATGGAAATACCTACACGGCAATCTGTGTATAGATGGAAACACAAACACAGCCATCTGTAAAAACTTGGAAATATCTACACTGCTATCCCTATAAACATGGAAATATCCACACTGCGGTCTGTATAAACATGGAAATATCTACACCGGTATCTGTATAAACATGGAAATATCTACACCATGATCTGTACAAACATGGAAATATCTACACCGCTATCTGTAAAACATGGAAGTATCTGCACCGCTATCTCTATAGACATGGAAATATCTACAAAGCCATCTGTATAAACATGGAAATACCTACACAGTCATGTGTAGGAACATGGAAATATCTACACTGCCATCTGTATAAACATAGAAATATCTACACAGCCCTCTGTATAAATATGGAGATATCTGCATAGGCATCTGTATAAACATGGAAATATCTGCACCGCTATCTGTATAAACATAGAAATACCTACACCACTGTCTCTATAAACATGGAAATATGTACACCGCTATGTATATAAACATGGAAATATCTCCACTGCTGTCTGTATAAACATGGAAATATCTCCACCGTTATCTGTATAAACATGGAAATATCTACAGCGCCATCTCTATAAACATTGAAATATCTACACTGCCATCTGTAAAAAAATGGAAATATCTACACAGTCATCTGAATAAACATGGAAATATCTACACCACCATCTGTATAAACATGGAAATACCTACAATACCATCTGTATACACATGGAAATATCTACACAGACATCTGTATAACTATGGAAATATCTACACCGCCATCTGTATAAACATGGAAATATCTACACTGCCATCTGTAGAAAGATGGAAATATCTACACCGCTATCTCTATAAATATGGAAATATCTACACTGCCATCTCCATAAAGATGGAAGTATCTACTCCGCCATGTGTATAAACACGGAAATATCTACACCACCATCTGTGTAAACATGGAAATATCTACACCGCTCTCTGTATAAACATGGAAATATCTACACCGCCATCTGCATGTCCATGGAAATATCTACGCCGCCATCTGTTTAAACATGGATATATCTACACGACCATCTGTGTATAGATGGAAATATAAACACCGCCATCTGTACAAACATGGAAATATCTACACTGCTATCTCTATAAACATGGAAAAGTGTGCACTGCCATCTGTAAAACATGGAAATACCTATACAGTCATCTGTATAAACATGGAAATATCTACAATGCCATCTGTATACACATGGAAATATCTACACAGCCATCTGTATAAACATGTAAATATCTACACTGCTATCTCTATAAACATGCAAATATCTACACCGCCATCTCTATAAACATGAAAATATCTACACTGCCATCTCCATAAACATGGAACTAACTACTCCGCCATCTCTATAAACATGGAAACATCTATACAGACACCTGTGTGAATAAGGAAATATCTACAATGCCATCTGTATAAAGATATAAATATCTACACCGCGAGCTGTATAAACATGGAAATATCTACATCGCTATCTGTATAAACGTGGAAATACCAAAAACGCTATCGGTATAAACATGGAAATATCTGCACCGCTATCTGTATAAACATGGAAATACCTACACCGCTGTCTCTATAAACATGGAAATATGTACACCGCTATGTATATAAACATGGAAATATCTCCACTGCTCTCTGTATAAACATGGAAATATCCCCACCGTTATCTGTATAAACATGGAAATATCTACAGCGCCATCTCTATAAACATTGAAATATCTACACTGCCATCTGTAAAAACATGGAAATATCTACACAGTCATCTGAATAAACATGGAAATATCTACACCAACATCTGTATAAACATGGAAATACCTACAATACCATCTGTATACACATGGAAATATCTACACAGACATCTGTATAACTATGGAAATATCTACACCGCCATCTGTATAAACATGGAAATATCTACACTGCCATCTGTAGAAAGATGGAAATATCTACACCGCTGTCTCTATAAATATGGAAATATCTACACCACCATCTCTATAAACATGAAAATATCTACACTGCCATCTCCATAAAGATGGAAGTATCTACTCCGCCATGTGTATAAACACGGAAATATCTACACCACCATCTGTGTAAACATGGAAATATCTACACCGCTCTCTGTATAAACATGGAAATATCTACACCGCCATCTGCATGTCCATGGAAATATCTACGCCGCCATCTGTTTAAACATGGATATATCTACACGACCATCTGTGTATAGATGGAAATATCAACACCGCCATCTGTACAAACATGGAAATATCTACACCGCTATCTCTATAAACATGGAAATGTGTGCACTGCCATCTGTAAAAACATGGAAATACCTATACAGTCATCTGTATAAACATGGAAATATCTACAATGCCATCTGTATACACAGGGAAATATCTACACAGCCATCTGTATAAACATGTAAATATCTACACTGCTATCTCTATTAACATGGAAATATCTACACCGCCATCTCTATAAACATGAAAATATCTACACTGCCATCTCCATAAACATGGAACTAACTACTCCGCCATCTCTATAAACATGGAAACATCTATACCGCCACCTGTGTGAATAAGGAAATATCTACAATGCCATCTGTATAAAGATATAAATATCTGCACCGTGAGCTGTATAAACATGGAAATATCTACATCGCTATCTGTATAAACGTGGAAATACCAAAACCGCTATCGGTATAAACATGGAAATATCTGCACCGCTATCTCTATAGACATCGAAATATCTACAAAGCCATCTGTATAAACATGGAAATACCTACACAGTCATGTGTAGGAACATGGAAATATCTACATTGCCGTCTGTATAAACCTAGAAATATCTACACAGCCCTCTGTATAAATATGGAGATATCTGCATAGGCATCTGTATAAACATGGAAATATCTGCAGCGCTATCTGTATAAACATGGAAATACCTACACCGCTGTCTCTATAAACATGGAAATATGTACACCGCTATGTATATAAACATGGAAATATCTCCACTGCTGTCTGTATAAACATGGAAATATCTCCACCGTTATCTGTATAAACATGGAAAAATCTACAGCGCCATCTCTATAAATATTGAAATAGCTACACTGCCATCTGTAAAAACATGGAAATATCTACACCACCATCTGTATAAACATGGAAATACCTACAATACCATCTGTATACACATGGAAATATCTACACAGACATCTGTATAAATATGGAAATATCTAAACCGCCATCTGTATAAACATGGAAATATCTACACTGCCATCTGTAGAAAGATGGAAATATCTACACCTCTATCTCTATAAATATGGAAATATCTACACCGCCATCTCTATAAACATGAAAATATCTACAGTGCCATCTCCATAAAGATGGAAGTATCTACTCCGCCATGTGTATAAACACGGAAATATCTACACCACCATCTGTGTAAACATGGAAATATCTACACCGCTCTCTGTAGAAACATGGAAATATCTACACCGCCATCTACATGTCCATGGAAATATCTACGCCGCCATCTGTTTAAACATGGATATATCTACACGACCATCTGTGTATAGATGGAAATATCAACACCGCCATCTGTACAAGCATGGAAATATCTACACCGCTATCTCTATAAACATGGAAATGTGTGCACTGCCATCTGTAAAAACATGGAAATACCTATACAGTCATCTGTATAAACATGTAAATATCTACAATGCCATCTGTATACACATGGAAATATCTACACAGCCATCTGTATAAACATGTAAATATCTACACTGATATCTCTATAAACATGGAAATATCTACACCGCCATCTCTATATACATGAAAATATCTACACTGCCATCTCCATAAACATGGAACTAACTACTCCGCCATCTGTATAATCATGGAAACATCTACACCGCCATCTGTGTGAATAAGGAAATATCTACAATGCCATCTGTATAAAGATATAAATATCTGCACCGCGAGCTGTATAAACATGGAAATATCTACATCGCTATCTGTATAAAAGTGGAAATACCAACACCGCTATCGGTATAAACATGGAAATATCAACAACGCCATCTATATAAACATGGAAATGTCTACACCGCTATGTCTATAAACATGGAAATACTTACACCGCTATCTCTATAAATATGGAAATATCTACACCGCTATCTGTATAAACATGGAAATATCTACACCGCCATCTGTATAAACATGGAAATATCTACAATGCCATCTGTATAAACATGGAAATATCTACACCGTGATCTGTATAAACATGGAAATATCTACACCGCGATCTGTATAAACATTGAAATATCTGCACCGCTATCTGTATAAACATGGAAATATCTACACAGCTATCTCTCTAAACATGGAAATATCTACACCGCCATCTGTATAAACATGCAAATACCTACAAAGTCATCTGTATAAACATGGAAATATCTACAAAGCCATCTGTATAAACATGGAAATATCTACACAGCCATCTGTATATACATGGAAATATCTACACCGCTATCTGTATAAACATGCAAATACCTACAAAGTCATCTGTATAAACATGGAAATATCTACAAAGCCATCTGTATAAACATGGAAATATCTACACAGCCATCTGTATATACATGGAAATATCTACACCGCTATCTGTATAAACATGGTAATATCTACACCACCATCTATATAAACATGGAAATATCTACACCGCCATCTGTATAAAATGGAAATAACTACAATGCCATCTGTAGAAAGATGGAAATATCCACACCGCAATCTGTGTAAACATGGAAATATCTACACCGATATCTGTAAAAACATGGAAATATCTACACCGCTATCTGTATAAACATGGAAATATCTACACCGCGATCTGTATAAACATGGAAATATCTACACCGCGATCTTTATAAACATGGAAATATCTACACCGCTATCTGTATAAACATGGAAATATCTACACCGCGATCTGTATAAACATGGTAATATCTACAACGACATCTATATAAACATGGAAATATCTACACCGCCATCTGTATAAACATGGAAATATCTACAATGCCATCTGTAGAAAGATGGAAATATCTACACAGCTATCTCTATAAATGTGGAAAAATCTACACCGCCATCTGTATAAACATGGAAATACCTACAAAGTCATCTGTATAAACATGGAAATATCTACAAAGCCATCTGTATAAACATGGAAATAACTTCACCGCTATTTGTATAAACAAGGAAATATCTACACCGTGGTCTGTATAAACATGGAAATATTTACACCGCTATCTGTATAAACATGGAAATTTTTACACCGTTATCTGTATAAATATGGAAATATCTACACCGCTATCTCTATAAACATGGAAATATCTACACCGCCATCTGTATAAACATGGAGATACCTATACAGTCATCTGTGTAAACATGGAAATATCTACACCACCATCTGTATAAACATGGAAATATCTACAATGCCATCTGTATACACATGGAAATACCTACACGGCAATCTGTGTATAGATGGAAACATCAACACCGCCATCTGTAAAAACTTGGAAATATCTACACTGCTATCTCTATAAACATGGAAATATCTACACTGCGGTCTGTATAAACATGGAAATATCTACACCGGTATCTGTATAAACATGGAAATATCTACACCATGATCTGTATAAACATGGAAATATATACACCGCTATCTGTATAAACATGGAAATATCTGCACCGCTATCTCTATAGACATGGAAATATCTACAAAGCCATCTGTATAAACATGGAAATACCTACACAGTCATGTGTAGCAACATGGAAATATCTACACTGCCATCTGTATAAACATAGAAATATCTACACAGCCCTCTGTATAAATATGGAGATATCTGCATAGGCATCTATATAAACATGGAAATATCTGCACCGCTATCTGTATAAACATGGAAATACCTACACCGCTGTCTCTATAAACATGGAAATATGTACACCGCTATGTAAATAAACATGGAAATATCTCGACTGCTGTCTGTATAAACATGGAAATATCTCCACCGTTATCTGTATAAACATGGAAATATCTACAGCGCCATCTCTATAAACACTGAAATAACTACTCTGCCATCTGTAAAAACATGGAAATATCTACACAGTCATCCGAATATACATGGAAATATCTACACCACCATCTGTATAAACATGGAAATACCTACAATACCATCTGTATATACATGGAAATATCTACACACACATCTGTATAAATATGGAAATATCTACACCGCCATCTGTATAAACATGGTAATATCTACACTGCCATCTGTAGAAAGATGGAAATATCTACACCGCTATCTCTATAAATATGGAAATATCTACACCGCCATCTCTATAAACATGAAAATATCTACACTGCTATCTCCATAAAGATGGAAGTATCTACTCCGCCATGTGTATAAACACGGAAATATCTACACCACCATCTGTGTAAACATGGAAATATCTACACCGCTCTCTGTATAAACATGGAAATATCTACACCGCCATCTGCATGTCCATGGAAATATCTACGCCGCCATCTGTTTAAACATGGATATATCTACACGACCATCTGTGTATAGATGGAAATATCAACACCGCCATCTGTACAAACATGGAAATATCTACACCGCTATCTATATAAACATGGAAATGTGTGCACTGCCATCTGTAAAAACATGGAAATACCTATACAGTCATCTGTATAAACATGGAAATATCTACAATGCCATCTGTATACACATGGAAATATCTACACAGCCATCTGTATAAACATGTAAATATCTACACTGCTATCTCTATAAACATGGAAATATCTACACCGCCATCTCTATAAACATGAAAATATCTACACTGCCATCTCCATAAACATGGATTTAACTACTCCGCCATCTGTATAAAAATGGAAACATCTACACCGCCATCTGTGTGAATAAGGAAATATCTACAATGCCATCTGTATAAAGATATAAATATCTGCACCGCGAGCTGTATAAACATGGAAATATCTACATCGCTATATGTATAAACGTGGAAATACCAACACCGCTATCGGTATAAACATGGAAATATCTACAACGCCATCTATATAAACATGGAAATGTCTACACCGCTATGTCTATAAACATGGAAATACCTACACCGCTATCTCTATAAACATGGAAATATCTACACCGCTATCTGTATAAACATGGAAATATCTACACCGCTATCTGTATAAACATGGAAATATCTACACCGCGATCTGTATAAACATGGAAATATCTACACCGCGATCTGTATAAACATGGAAATACCTTCACCGCGATCTGTATAAACATGGAAATACCTACACCGCGATCTGTATAAACATGGAAATATCTACACCGCTATCTGTATAAACATGGAAATATCTACACAGCTATCTCTATAAACATGGAAATATCTACACAGCTATCTCTATAAACATGGAAATATCTACACCGCCATCTGTATAAACATGGAAATACCTACAAAGTCATCTGTATAAACATGGAAATATCTACAAAGCCATCTGTATAAACATGGAAATATCTACACAGCCATCTGTATATACATGGAAATATCTACAACGCTATCTGTATAAACATGGTAATATCTACACCGCCATCTGTATAAACATGGAAATATATACACTGCCATCTGTATAAACATGGAAATATCTACAATGCCATCTGCAGAAAGATGGAAATATCTACACCGAAATCTGTGTGAACATGGAAATATCTACACCGATATCTGTAAAAACATGGAAATATCTACACCGCGATCTGTATAAACATGGAAATATCTACACCGCGATCTGTATAAACATGGAAATATCTACACCGCGATCTGTATTAACATGGAAATATCTACACCGCTATCTGTATAAACATGGAAATATCTACACCGCTATCTGTATAAATATGGAAATATCTACACAGCTATCTCTATAAACATGGAAATATCAACACCGCCATCTGTATAAACATGGAAATACCTACAAAGTCATCTGTATAAACATGGAAATATCTACACCGCTATCTCTATAAACATGGAAATATCTACACCGCGATCTGTATAAACATGGAAATATCTACACCGCGATCTGTATAAACATGGAAATATCTACACCGCTATCTGTATAAATATGGAAATATCTACACAGCTATCTCTATGAACATGGAAATATCTACACCGCCATCTGTATAAACATGGAAATACCTACAAAGTCATCTGTATAAACATGGAAATATCTACAAAGCCATCTGTATAAACATGGAAATATCTACACAGCCATCTGTATATACTTGGAAATATCTACAACGCAATCTGTATAAACATGGAAATAACTACACGGCTATTTGTATAAACAAGGAAATATCTACACCGTAATCTGTATAAACATGGAAATATTTACACCGCTATCTGTATAAACATGGAAATTTCTACACCGTTATCTGTATAAATATGGAAATATCTACACCGCTATCTCTATAAACATGGAAATATCTACACCGCCATCTGTATAAACATGGAAATACCTATACAGTCATCTGTGTAAACATGGAAATATCTACACCACCATCTGTATAAACATGGAAATATCTACAATGCCATCTGTATACACATGGAAATACCTACACGGCAATCTGTGTATAGATGGAAACATCAACACCGCCGTCTGTAAAAACTTGGAAATATCTACACTGCTTTCCCTATAAACATGGAAATATCCACACTGCGGTCTGTATAAACATGGAAATATCTACACCGGTATCTATATAAACATGGAAATATCTACACCATGATCTGTACAAACATGGAAATATCTACACCGCTATCTGTAAAACATGGAAGTATCTGCACCGCTATCTCTATAGACATGGGAATATCTACAAAGCCATCTGTATAAACATGGAAATACCTACACAGTCATGTGTTTGAACATGGAAATATCTACACCTCTATGTCCATAAACATGGAAATACCTACACCGCTATCTCTATAAACATGGAAATGACTTCACCGCTATCTGTATAAACATGGAAATATCTACACCGCTATCTGTATAAACATGGAAATATCTACACGGCGATCTACATAAACATGGAAATATCTACACCGCGATCTGTATAAACATGGAAATATCCTCAAAACGATCTTCATAAACATGGAAATATCTACATCGCTATCTGTATAAACATGGTAATATCTACACCACCATCTATATAAACATGGAAATATCTACACCGCCATCTGTATAAACATGGAAATATCTACAATGCCATCTGTAGAAAGATGGAAATATCTACACCGCAATCTGTGTAAACATGGAAATATCTACACCGTTATCTGTAAAAACATGGAAATATCTACACCGCTATCTGTATACACATGGAAATATCTACACCGCGATCTGAATAAACATGGAAATATCTACACCGCGATCTGTATAAACGTGGAAATATCTACACAGCTATCTCCATAAACATGGAAATATCTACACCGCCATCTGTATAAACATGGAAATAACTACAAAGTCATCTGTATAAACATGGAAATATCTACACAGTCATCTGTATAAACATGGTAATATCTACACAGCCATCTGTATATACATGGAAATATCTACACCGCTATTTGTATAAACATGGAAATAACTACACCGCTATTTGTATAAACAAGGAAATATCTACACCGTGATCTGTATAAACATGGAAATATCTACACCACAATCTCTATAAACATGGAAATATCCACACCCCTATCTGTATAAACATGGAATTCTCCACACCGCTATCTCTATAAACATGGAAAAATCAACACTGCTATCTCTATGAACATGGAAATATCTACACCACGATCAGTAAAAACATTGAAATATCTACACCGCTATCTGTATAAACATGGAAAAATCTACTCCGCCATCGGCATGTCCATGGAAATATCTACGCCGCCATCTGTATAAACATGGAAATATCTACAGCGCCATTTCTATAAACATTGAAAAATCTACACTGCCATCTGTAAAAACATGGAAATATCTACACAGTCATCTGAATAAACATGGAAATATCTACACCACCATCTGTATAAACTTAGAAATATCTACACAGCCCTCTGTATAAATATGGAAATATCTTCATAGGCATCTGTATAAACATGGAAATATCTACACCGCCATCTGTATAAACATGGAATTATCTACAGTGCTATCTCTATAAACATGGAAATATCTATAATGCCATCTGTAAAAACATGGAAATACCTACACGGTAATCTGTGTGTAGATGGAAACATCAACACCGCCATCTCTACAAACATGGAAATATCTTCACCGCTATCTCTATAAACATGGAAATATCTACACCGCGATCAGTATGAACGTGGAAATATCTACACCTCTATCTCTATAAACATGGAAATATCTCCACTGCTATCTCTATAAATATCGAAATATCTACACCGCCATCTGTATAAACATGGAAATACTTACAAAGTTATCGGTATAAACATGGAAATACCTACACTGCCATCGGTATAAACATGGAAATATCTACACCGCCTTCTACATATCCATGGAATTATCTGCACCGCCATCTGTATGAACATGGAAATATCTACACGGTCATCTGTGTATAGATGGAAATATCAACACCGCCATCTGTACAAACATGGAAATATATGCACCGCTATCTGTATAAACATGGAAATATCTACACCGCGGTCTGTATAAACATGGAAATAGCTAAACCGCTCTCTGTATAAACATGGAAATATCTACACCGTGATCTGTATAAACATGGAAATATTTACACTGCTATCTGTATAAACATGGAAATATCTACACCGTTATCTGTATAAATATGGAAATATCTACACCGCTATCTCAATCAACATGGAAATATCTACACGGCCATCTGTATAAACATGGAAATATCTACATTGCTATCTCTATAAACATGGAAATATCTACAATGCCATCTGTAAAAACATGGAAATACCTATACAGTCATCTGTATAAACATGGAAATATCTACACCACCATCTGTATAAACATGGAAATAACTACAATGCCATCTGTATACACATGGAAATACCTACACGGCAATCTGTCTGTAGATGGAAACATCAACACCGCCATCTCTACAAACATGGAAATATCTACGCCGCTATTTGTATAAACATGAAAATATCTACACCACCATCTGTTTAAACATGGAAATATCTACACCGCTATGTGTATAAGCATGCTAATATCTACACTGCTATCTGTATAAATGTGGAAATATTTGCACTGCTCTCCCTATAAACATGGTAATATCAACACTGCGATGTGTATAAACATGTTAATATCTACACTGTGATCTGTATAAACATGGAAATATCTACACCGCCGTCTCTATAAACATGGAAATATCTACACCCCTATCTGTATAAACATGGAAATATCCACACAGCTATCTCTGTAAACATGGAAAAATCAACACTTCTATTTCTATGAACATGGTAATATCTACACCGCCATCTCTAAAAACATGGAAATATCTACACCGCGAGCAGTATAAACATGGAAATATCTACACCGCTATCTGTATAAACATGGAAATATCTCCACTGCTATCTCTATAAATATCGAAATATCTACACCGCCATCTGTATAAACATGGAAAAACTTACAAAGTTATCTGTATAAACATGGAAATATCTACACATCCATGTGTATATACATGGAAATATCTACACCGCTATCTGTATAAACATGGAAATAACTACACCGCTATTTGTATAAACAAGGAAATATGTACACCGCCATCTGTTTAAACATGCTAATAACTACACCGCTATGTGTATAAATGTGGAAATATTTGCAAAGCTATCCCTATAAACATGGTAATATCAACACCGCGATCTGTATAAACATGGAAATATCTACACCATGATCTGTATAAACATGGAAATATCTACACCGCGATCTGTATAAACATGGAAATATCTACAGCGTGATCTGTATAAACATTGAAATATCTACACCGCGATCTGTATAAACACGGAAATATCTACACCCCTATCTGTATAAACATGGAAGCATCCACACAGCCATGTGTATATACATGGAAATATCTACACCGCTATCTATGTAAACATATAAATAACTTCACCGCTATTTGTATAAACACAGAAATATCTCCACTGATATCTCTATAAACATCGAAATATCTACACCGCCATCTGTATAGACATGGAAATACTTACAAAGTTATCTGTATAAACATGGAAATATCTACACCGCCATCTGTATACACATGGACATATCTACACAGCCATGTGTACATACATGGAAATATCTACACCGCTCTCTATATAAACATGGAAATAACTACACCGCTCTCAGTATATACATGGAAATATCTACACCACCATCTACATATCCATAGAAATATCTGCGCTGCCATCTTTATAAACATGGAAATATCTACACGGTCATCTGTGTATAGATGGAAATATCAACAAGGCCATCTGTACAAACATGGAAATATCTGCACCGCTATCTGTATAAACATGGAAATATCTACACCGCGGTCTGTATAAACATGAAAATATCTACACCGCTATCTGCATAAACATGGAAATGTATACACCGCTATCTATATAAACATGGAAATATTTACACTGTGATCTGTATAAACATGTAAATATTTACACCGATATCTCTATAAACATGGAAATTTCTACACCGTTATCTGTATAAATATGGAAATATCTATACCGCTATCTCTTTAAACATGGAAATATCTACACCGCCATCTGTATAAACATGGAAATACCTATATAGTCATCTGTGTAAACATGGAAATATCTACACCACCATCTGTATAAACATGGAAATATCTACAATGCCATCTGTATACACATGGAAATACCTGCACGGCAATCTGTGTATAGATGGAAACATCAACACCGCCATCTGTACAAACATGGAAATATCTACACTGCTATCTCTATAAACATGGAAATATCTACACTGCAGTCTGCATAAATATGGAAATATCTACACCGGTATTTGTATAAACATGGAAGTATCTACCCCACGATCTGTATAGACATGGAAATATCTACACTGCCATCTGTATAAACATAGAAATATCTACACAGCTCTCTGTATAAATATGGAAATATCTGCATAGGCATCTGTATAAACATGGAAATATCTGCACCGCTATCTGTATAAACACGGAAATACCTACACCGCTGTCTCTATAAACATGGAAATATGTACACCGCTATGTGTATAAACATGGAAATATCTCCACTGCTGTCTGTATAAACATGGAAATATCTTCACCGTTATCTGTATATACATGGAAATATCTACAGCGCCGTCTCTATAAACATTGAAATATCTACACAGCCATCTGTAAAAACATGGAAATATCTACACATTCATCTGAATAAACATGGAAATAACTACACCACCATCTGTATAATCATGGAAATAGCTACAATACCATCTGTATACACATGGAAATATCTACACAGACATCTGTATAAATATGGAAATATCTACTACGCCATCTGTATAAACATGGAAATATCTACACTGCCATCTGTAGAAAGATGGACACATCTACAACGCTATCTCTATAAATAAGGAAATATCTACACCGCCATCTCTATAAACATGAAAATATCTACACTGCCATCTCCATAAAGATGGAAGTATCTACTCCACCATGTATACAAACACGGAAATATCTACACCACCATCTGTGTAAACATGGAAATATCTACACCGCCATCTGCATATCCATGGAAATAACTATGCCGCCACCTGTATAAACATGGAAATATCTACACGGCCATCTGTGTATAGGTGGAAATATCAACATCGCCATATGTACAAACATGGAAATATCTACACCGCTATCTCTGTAAACATTGAAATATCTGCACTGCCATCTGTAAAAACATGGAAATACCTATACAGTCATCTGTATAAACATGGAAATATCTGCAATGCCGTCTGTATACACATGGAAATATCTACACAGCCATCTGTATAAACATGTAAATATCTACACTGCTCTCTCTATAAACATGGAAATATCTACACC
Organism: Pan troglodytes; assembly: GCF_028858775.2. Taxonomy (NCBI): domain Eukaryota; kingdom Metazoa; phylum Chordata; class Mammalia; order Primates; family Hominidae; genus Pan; species Pan troglodytes. The sequence goes on from NC_072417.2 coordinate 7,338,448, forward strand.
GCCATCTCAATAAACATGAAAATATCTACACTGCCATCTCCATAAACATGGAACTAACTACTCCGCCATCTGTATAAACATGGAAACATCTACACCGCCATCTGTGTGAATAAGGAAATATCTACAATGCCATCTGTATAAAGATATAAATATCTGCACCGCGAGCTGTATAAACATGGAAATATCTACATCACTATCTGTATAAACGTGGAAATACCAACAGCGCTATTGGTATAAACATGGAAATATCTACAACGCTATCTATATAAACATGGAAATACCTACACCGATATCTCTATAAACATGGAAACATCCACACCGCCATCTGCATATCCATGGAAATATCTACACCGCTATCTATATATACATGGAAATATCTACACCGCTATCTCTATAAACATGGAAATACTTACACCGCTAACTGTATAAACATGGAAATATTTACAAAGCTATCTCTATAAACATGGAAATATCTACACCGCTATCTCTATAAACATGGAAATATCTACACCACTATCTGTAAAACATGGAAATAACTACACCGCTGTCTGTATAAACATGGAAATATATACACGGCTATCTGCTTAATGATAGATTGAAATGTCTATAAACATGGAAATACCTACACAGCTATCTCTATAAACATGGAAATATCAACAACGCTATCTGTATAAACATGGAAATATCTACACCGCTATCTGTATAAACATGGAAATATCTACACCGTTATCTGTAAAAACATGGAAATAACTACACCGCTATCTGTATAAACATGGAAATAGCTACACCCCTATCTGTATAAACATGGAAATATCTACACCGCGATCTGTATAAACATGGAAATATCTACACCGCTATCTGTATAAACATGAAAATATCTACACAGCTATCTCTATAAACTTGGAAATATCTACATGTTTAAGCAGATAGCTTAAAAATGGAAATATCTACAGATGACTTTGTAGGTATCTACACCACTGACTGTATAAACATGGAAATATCTACACCGCTATCTGTATAAACTTGGAAATATCTACACCGCTGTCTCTATAAACATGGAAATATCTACACTGCTATCTTTGTAGATATCTTCACCGCTATCGGGTTAAATATGGAATATCTAAAACGCGATCTCAATAAAAATGGAAATATCTACAGTGCTATCTGTATAAACATGGAAATATCCTCACTGCTATCTGTATGAACATGGATATATCTACACCGCTATCTCTATAAACATGGAAATATCTACAACGCCATCTCTATAAACATGGAAATATCTACACCGCCATCTGTATAAACATGGAAATATCTACAGCGCTATCTGTATAAACATGGAAATATCTACACCGCTATATGTATAACCATGGAAACATCTACACTGCGATCTGTATAAACATGGAAATATCTACACCGCGATCTGTATAAACATGGAAATATCTACACCGCGATCTGTATAAACATGGAAATATCTAACCGCTATCTGTATAAATATGGAAATATCTACACCGCGATCTGTATAAACATGGAAATACCTACAAAGTCATCTGTATAAACATGGAAATATCTTCACAGCAATCTGTATAAACAGGGAAATATCTACAGAGCAGTGTGTATATACATGGAAATATCTACAGCGCTATCTGTATAAACATGGAAATATCTACACCGTTACCTGTATAAATATGGAAATATCTACACCGCTATCTCTATAAACATGGAAATATCTACACTGCTATCTCTATAAACATGGAAATATCTACAATGCCATCTCTAAAAACATGGAAATACCTGTAAAGTCATATGTATAAACATGGAAATATCTACACCACCATCTGTATAAACATGGAAATATCTACAATGCCATCTGTATACACATGGAAATATCTACACCGCTATCTGTATAAACATGGAAATATCTACACTGTCATCTGTATAAACATGGAAATATCTAAACTGCCATCTGTGGAAAGATTAAAATATCTTCACCACGATCTGTATAAATATGAAAATATCTACACCGCTATCTGTGTAAAGATGGAAATATCTACACCGCAATCTGTGCAAAGATGGAAATATCTACACCGCTATCTCTGTAAACATGGAAATATCAACGCCACTATCTGTATATACATGGAAATATCTATATTGCTATCTGTATAAACATGGATATATCTACACCGTTATCTGTACAAACATGGAAATATCTTCACCACGATCTGTATAAACATGGAAATATCTACACCGATATCTGTATAAACGTGGTAATATCTACACCACCATCTATATAAACATGGAAATATCTACACCGCCATCTGTATAAACATGGATATATCTACAATGCCATCTGTAGAAAGATGGAAATATCTACACCGCAATCTGTGTTAACATGGAAATATCTACACCAATATCTGCAAAAACATGGAAATATCTACACCGCTATCTGTATAACCATGGAAATATCTACACTGCGATCTGTATAAACATGGAAATATCTACACCGCGATCTGTATAAACTTCGAAATCTCTACACCGCGATCTGTATAAACATGGAAATATCTACACCGCTATCTGTATAAACATGGAAATATCTACACCGCTATCTCTATAAACATGGAAATACCTACACCGCCATCTGTATAAACATAGAAATATCTGCATAGCCATGTGTATATACATGAAAATATCTACACCGCTATCTATATAAACATTGAAAGAACTACACCGCTATCTGTATAAACATGGAAATATCTCCACTGCTATCTCTATAAACATCGAAATATCTACACTGCCATCTGTATAAACATGGAAATACTTACAAATTTATCTGTATAAACATGGAAATATCTACACCGCCATCTGTATAAACATGGAAATATCTACACAGCCATGTGTACATCCATGGAAATATCTACACCGCTCTCTATATAAACATGGAAATAAGTACAGCGCTATCTCTTTATTCATGGAATTATCTACACCACCATCTACATATCCATAGAAATATCTGTGCCGCCATCTGTATAAACATGGAAATATATACACGGTCATCTGTGTATAGATGGAAATATCAACAACGCCATCTGTACAAACATGGAAATATCTGCACCGCTATCTGTATAAACATGGAAATATCTACACCGCTATCTGTATAAACATGGAAATATCTACAAAGCCATCTGTATAAACATGGAAATACCTACAAAGTCACGTGTAGGAACATGGAAATATCTACACTGCCATCTGTATAAACATAGAAATATCTACACAGCCCTCTGAATAAATATGGAAATATCTGCATAGGCATCCGTATAAACATGGAAATATCTGCACCGCTATCTGTATAAACATGGAAATACATACACCGCTGTCTCTATAAACATGGAAATATGTACACCGCTATGTGTAAAAACATGGAAATATCTCCACTGCTGTCTGTATAAACATGGAAATAACTCCACCGTTATCTGTATAAACATGGAAATATCTACAGCCCCATCTCTATAAACATTGAAATATCTACTCTGCCATCTGTAAAAACATGGAAATACGTACACAGTAATCTGAATAAACATGAAAATATCTACACTGCAATCTGTATAAACATGGAAATATCTACACCGCTATCGGTTTAAATATGGAATATCTAAAATGCGATCTCAATAAAAATGCAAATATCTACAGTGCTATCTGTATAAACATGGAAATATCCTCACTGCTATCTGTATGAACATGGATATATCTACACCGCTATCTCTATAAACATGGAAATATCTACAACGCCATCTCTATAAACATGGAAATATCTACACCGCCATCTGTATAAACATGGAAATATCTACAGCGCTATCTGTATAAACATGGAAATATCTACACCGCTATATGTATAACCATGGAAACATCTGCACTGCGATCTGTATAAACATGGAAATATCTCCACCGCGATCTGTATAAACATGGAAATATCTACACCGCGATCTGTATAAACATGGAAATAACTACACCGCTATCTGTATAAACATGGAAATATCTACACCGCAATCTGTATAAACATGGAAATACCTACAAAGTCATCTGTATAAACATGGAAATATCTTCACAGCAATCTGTATAAACAGGTAAATATCTACAGAGCAGTGTGTATATACATGGAAATATATACACCGCTATCTGTATAAACATGGAAATATCTACACCGTTACCTGTATAAATATGGAAATATCTACACTGCTATCTCTATAAACATGGAAATATCTACACTGCTATCTCTATAAACATGGAAATATCTACAATGCCATCTGTAAAAACATGGAAATACCTGTAAAGTCATATGTATAAACATGGAAATATCTACACAACCATCTGTAGAAACATGGAAATATCTACAATGCCACCTGTATACACATGGAAATATCTACACCGCTATCTGTATAAACATGGAAATATCTACACTGTCATCTGTATAAACATGAAAATATCTAAACTGCCATCTGTGGAAAGATTAAAATATCTTCACCACGATCTGTATAAATATGAAAATATCTACACCGCTATCTGTGTAAAGATGGAAATATCTACACCGCAATCTGTGCAAAGATGGAAACATCTACACCGCTATCTCTGTAAACATGGAAATATCTACGCCACTATCTGTATAAACATGGAAATATCTATATAGCTATCTGTATAAACTTGGATATATCTACACCTTTATCTGTACAAACATGGAAATATCTTCACCACGATCTGTATAAACATGGAAATATCTACACCGATATCTGTATAAACATGGTAATATCTACACCACCATCTAAATAAACATGGAAATATCTACACCGCTATCGGTTTATATATGGAATATCTAAAACGCGATCTCAAGAAAAATGCTAATATCTACAGTGCTATCTGTATAAACATGGAAATATCCTCACTGCTATCTGTATGAACATGGATATATCTACACTGCTATCTCTATAAACATGGAAATATCTACAACGCCATCTCTATAAACATGGAAATATCTACACCGCCATCTGTATAAACATGGAAATATCTACACCGCCATCTGTATAAACATGGAAATATCTACAGCGCTATCTGTATAAACATGGAAATATCTACACCACTATATGTATAACCATGGAAACATCTACACTGCGATCTGTATAAACATGGAAATATCTACACCGCGATCTGTATAAACATGGAAATATCTACACCGCGATCTGTATAAACATGGAAATAACTATACCGCTATCTGTATAAACATGGAAATATCTACACCGCAATCTGTATAAACATGGAAATACCTACAAAGTCATCTGTATAAACATCGAAATATCTTCACAGCAATCTGTATAAACATGGAAATATCCTCACTGCTATCTGTATGAACATGGATATATCTACACCGCTATCTCTATAAACATGGAAATATCTACAACGCCATCTCTATAAACATGGAAATATCTACACCGCCATCTGTATAAACATGGAAATATCTACAGCGCTATCTGTATAAACATGGAAATATCTACACCGCTATATGTATAACCATGGAAACATCTACACTGCGATCTGTATAAACATGGAAATATCTACACCGCGATCTGTATAAACATGGAAATATCTACACCGCGATCTGTATAAACATGGAAATATCTAACCGCTATCTGTATAAATATGGAAATATCTACACCGCGATCTGTATAAACATGGAAATACCTACAAAGTCATCTGTATAAACATGGAAATATCTTCACAGCAATCTGTATAAACAGGGAAATATCTACAGAGCAGTGTGTATATACATGGAAATATCTACAGCGCTATCTGTATAAACATGGAAATATCTACACCGTTACCTGTATAAATATGGAAATATCTACACCGCTATCTCTATAAACATGGAAATATCTACACTGCTATCTCTATAAACATGGAAATATCTACAATGCCATCTCTAAAAACATGGAAATACCTGTAAAGTCATATGTATAAACATGGAAATATCTACACCACCATCTGTATAAACATGGAAATATCTACAATGCCATCTGTATACACATGGAAATATCTACACCGCTATCTGTATAAACATGGAAATATCTACACTGTCATCTGTATAAACATGGAAATATCTAAACTGCCATCTGTGGAAAGATTAAAATATCTTCACCACGATCTGTATAAATATGAAAATATCTACACCGCTATCTGTGTAAAGATGGAAATATCTACACCGCAATCTGTGCAAAGATGGAAATATCTACACCGCTATCTCTGTAAACATGGAAATATCAACGCCACTATCTGTATATACATGGAAATATCTATATTGCTATCTGTATAAACATGGATATATCTACACCGTTATCTGTACAAACATGGAAATATCTTCACCACGATCTGTATAAACATGGAAATATCTACACCGATATCTGTATAAACGTGGTAATATCTACACCACCATCTATATAAACATGGAAATATCTACACCGCCATCTGTATAAACATGGATATATCTACAATGCCATCTGTAGAAAGATGGAAATATCTACACCGCAATCTGTGTTAACATGGAAATATCTACACCAATATCTGCAAAAACATGGAAATATCTACACCGCTATCTGTATAACCATGGAAATATCTACACTGCGATCTGTATAAACATGGAAATATCTACACCGCGATCTGTATAAACTTCGAAATCTCTACACCGCGATCTGTATAAACATGGAAATATCTACACCGCTATCTGTATAAACATGGAAATATCTACACCGCTATCTCTATAAACATGGAAATACCTACACCGCCATCTGTATAAACATAGAAATATCTGCATAGCCATGTGTATATACATGAAAATATCTACACCGCTATCTATATAAACATTGAAAGAACTACACCGCTATCTGTATAAACATGGAAATATCTCCACTGCTATCTCTATAAACATCGAAATATCTACACTGCCATCTGTATAAACATGGAAATACTTACAAATTTATCTGTATAAACATGGAAATATCTACACCGCCATCTGTATAAACATGGAAATATCTACACAGCCATGTGTACATCCATGGAAATATCTACACCGCTCTCTATATAAACATGGAAATAAGTACAGCGCTATCTCTTTATTCATGGAATTATCTACACCACCATCTACATATCCATAGAAATATCTGTGCCGCCATCTGTATAAACATGGAAATATATACACGGTCATCTGTGTATAGATGGAAATATCAACAACGCCATCTGTACAAACATGGAAATATCTGCACCGCTATCTGTATAAACATGGAAATATCTACACCGCTATCTGTATAAACATGGAAATATCTACAAAGCCATCTGTATAAACATGGAAATACCTACAAAGTCACGTGTAGGAACATGGAAATATCTACACTGCCATCTGTATAAACATAGAAATATCTACACAGCCCTCTGAATAAATATGGAAATATCTGCATAGGCATCCGTATAAACATGGAAATATCTGCACCGCTATCTGTATAAACATGGAAATACATACACCGCTGTCTCTATAAACATGGAAATATGTACACCGCTATGTGTAAAAACATGGAAATATCTCCACTGCTGTCTGTATAAACATGGAAATAACTCCACCGTTATCTGTATAAACATGGAAATATCTACAGCCCCATCTCTATAAACATTGAAATATCTACTCTGCCATCTGTAAAAACATGGAAATACGTACACAGTAATCTGAATAAACATGAAAATATCTACACTGCAATCTGTATAAACATGGAAATATCTACACCGCTATCGGTTTAAATATGGAATATCTAAAATGCGATCTCAATAAAAATGCAAATATCTACAGTGCTATCTGTATAAACATGGAAATATCCTCACTGCTATCTGTATGAACATGGATATATCTACACCGCTATCTCTATAAACATGGAAATATCTACAACGCCATCTCTATAAACATGGAAATATCTACACCGCCATCTGTATAAACATGGAAATATCTACAGCGCTATCTGTATAAACATGGAAATATCTACACCGCTATATGTATAACCATGGAAACATCTGCACTGCGATCTGTATAAACATGGAAATATCTCCACCGCGATCTGTATAAACATGGAAATATCTACACCGCGATCTGTATAAACATGGAAATAACTACACCGCTATCTGTATAAACATGGAAATATCTACACCGCAATCTGTATAAACATGGAAATACCTACAAAGTCATCTGTATAAACATGGAAATATCTTCACAGCAATCTGTATAAACAGGTAAATATCTACAGAGCAGTGTGTATATACATGGAAATATATACACCGCTATCTGTATAAACATGGAAATATCTACACCGTTACCTGTATAAATATGGAAATATCTACACTGCTATCTCTATAAACATGGAAATATCTACACTGCTATCTCTATAAACATGGAAATATCTACAATGCCATCTGTAAAAACATGGAAATACCTGTAAAGTCATATGTATAAACATGGAAATATCTACACAACCATCTGTAGAAACATGGAAATATCTACAATGCCACCTGTATACACATGGAAATATCTACACCGCTATCTGTATAAACATGGAAATATCTACACTGTCATCTGTATAAACATGGAAATATCTAAACTGCCATCTGTGGAAAGATTAAAATATCTTCACCACGATCTGTATAAATATGAAAATATCTACACCGCTATCTGTGTAAAGATGGAAATATCTACACCGCAATCTGTGCAAAGATGGAAACATCTACACCGCTATCTCTGTAAACATGGAAATATCTACGCCACTATCTGTATAAACATGGAAATATCTATATAGCTATCTGTATAAACTTGGATATATCTACACCTTTATCTGTACAAACATGGAAATATCTTCACCACGATCTGTATAAACATGGAAATATCTACACCGATATCTGTATAAACATGGTAATATCTACACCACCATCTAAATAAACATGGAAATATCTACACCGCTATCGGTTTATATATGGAATATCTAAAACGCGATCTCAAGAAAAATGCTAATATCTACAGTGCTATCTGTATAAACATGGAAATATCCTCACTGCTATCTGTATGAACATGGATATATCTACACTGCTATCTCTATAAACATGGAAATATCTACAACGCCATCTCTATAAACATGGAAATATCTACACCGCCATCTGTATAAACATGGAAATATCTACACCGCCATCTGTATAAACATGGAAATATCTACAGCGCTATCTGTATAAACATGGAAATATCTACACCACTATATGTACAACCATGGAAACATCTACACTGCGATCTGTATAAACATGGAAATATCTACACCGCGATCTGTATAAACATGGAAATATCTACACCGCGATCTGTATAAACATGGAAATAACTACACCGCTATCTGTATAAACATGGAAATATCTACACCGCAATCTGTATAAACATGGAAATACCTACAAAGTCATCTGTATAAACATCGAAATATCTTCACAGCAATCTGTATAAACTGGGAAATATCTACAGAGCAGTCTGTATATACATGGAAATATATACACCGCTATCTGTATAAACATGGAAATATCTACACTGTTACCTGTATAAATATGGAAATATCTACACCGCTATCGCTATAAACATGGAAATATCTACACTGCTATCTCTATAAACATGGAAATATCTAAAATGCCATCTCTAAAAACATGGAAATACCTGTAAAGTCATATGTATAAACATGGAAATATCTACACCACCATTTGTATAAACATGGAAATATCTACAATGCCATCTGTATACACATGGAAATATCTACACCGCTATCTGTATAAACTTGGAAATATCTACACTGTCATCTGTATAAACATGGAAATATCTAAACTGCCATCTGTGGAAAGATGAAAATATCTTCACCACGATCTGTATAAATATGAAAATATCTACACCGCTATCTGTGTAAAGATGGAAATATCTACACCGCCATCTGTGCAAAGATGGAAACATCTACACCGCTATCTCTGTAAACATGGAAATATCTACGCCACTATCTGTATAAACATGGAAATATCTATATCGCTATCTGTATAAACATGGATATATCTACACCTTTATCTGTACAAACATGGAAATATCTTCACCACGATCTGTATAAACATGGAAATATCTACACCGATATCTGTATAAACATGTTAATATCTACACCACCATCTATATAAACATGGAAATATCTACACCGCCATCTGTATAAACATGGAAATATCTACACCGCGATGTGTATAAACATGGAAATATCTACACCGCGATCTGTATAAACATGGAAATATCTACACCGCTATCTGTATAAACATGGAAATATCTACAAAGCTATCTCTATAAACATGGAAATATTTACACCGCTATGTGTATAAACATGGAAATATCTACACTGTCATCTGTATAAACATGGAAATATCTAAACTGCCATCAGTGGAAAGATGAAAATATCTTCACCACGATCTGTATAAATATGAAAATATCTACACCGCTATCTGTGTAAAGATGGAAATATCTACACCGCTATCGCTGCAAACATGGAAATATCTACGCCACTATCTGTATAAACATGGAAATATCTTCATCGGTATCTGTATAAACATGAATATATCTACACCGTCATTTGTATAAACATGGAACTATCTACACCGCCATCTGTATAAACATGGAAATATCTACACCGCTATCTGTTTAAAGATGGAAATATCTGCACCGCTATCTCTATAAACATGGAAATATCTACACAGCCATCTGCATAAACATGGAAATATCTACACTGCTATCTCTATAAATATGGAAATATCTACACAGCTATCTGTGTAAACTTGGAAATATCTACACAGGTATCTGTGTAAAAATGGAGATATCTACACGGCAATCTGTGCAAAGAGGGAAATATCTACACCGCTATCTCTGAAAACATTGAAATACCTACACCGCTATCTGTATAAACATGAAAATATCTACACCGCTATCTGTATAAACAAGGAAATATCTACACCGCCATCTGTAGAAACATGGAAATATCTACACCGCCATCTGTATAAACATGGAAATACCTACACCACTATCTGTAGAAATATGGAAATATCTACACCGCTATCTCTATAAACATGGAAATACCAACACCGCTTTCTCTATAAACATGAAAATATCTACATCGCAATCTCTATAAACATGGAATTATCTACACCGCCATCTCTATAAACATGAAAATATCTACACCGCCATCTTCAGAAACATGGCTATAGCTACACCGCCATCTGTATAAACATGGAAATATCTACACCACTATCTGTATTAACATGGAAAAATCTTCACTGCCATCTGTATAAAGATGGAAATATCTGCACTGCGAGTTGTACAATCATGGAAATATCTACACCGCTATCTCTATAAACATGGAAATACCTACAACGCCATTTCTATAAACATGGAAATATCTACACCGCTATCTGTATAAACATGTAAATATCTACACCGCTACCTGTATAAACCTTGAAAGATCTACACAGCTATCTGTATAAATATGGAAATATCTACAAAACTATCTGTGTAAACATGGAAATATGTACACAGCTGTCTGTTTAAACATGGAAATATGTACACCGCAATCTGTGTGAAGATGGAAATATCTACACCGCAATCTTTGCATATATGGAAATATCTACACCTCTATCTCTGTAAACATGGAAATATCTACACCACTATCTGTATAATCATGGAAATATCTATACCGCAGTCTCTATAAATATGGAAATAACTCCACCGCTATCTGTATAAACATGAAAATATCTACACCGATATCTGTATAATCATGGACATATCTACACCGCAATCTGTATCAACATGGAAATATCTTCCACGCTATGTGTGTAAACATGGAAATATCTACACAGCTATCTGTGTAAACTTGGAAATATCTACACTGCAATCTGTGCAAAGATGGAAATACCTACAGCGATATCTCTGTAAACATGGAAATACCTACACCGCTACCTGTATAAACATGGAAATATCTACACCGCTGTCTGTATAAAAAAGGAAATATCTACACCGCCATCTGTAGAAACATGGAAATATCTACACCGCAATCTGTATAAACATGGAAATTCCTTCACCGCTATCTGTATAAATATGGAAATATCTACACCGCTATCTCTATAAACATGGAAATACGTACACCGCTTTCTCTATAAACATGAAAATATCTACACTGCTATCTCTATATACATGGAAATATCTACACCTTCATCTCTATAAACCTGAAAATATCTACACCGCCATCTTCAGAAACATGGATGAATCTACACCGCTATCTGTACAAACATGGAAATATCTACACCACTCTCTGTATCAACATGGAAATATCTTCACTGCCATCTGTATGAACATGGAAATATCTACACCGCCATCTGTATAAAGATGGAAATATCTACACCGCAATCTGTATAAATATGGAAATTACTACACCGCTATCTCTATAGACAAGGAAACATCTACACCGCTATCTGTATAAACATGGAAATATCTGCACTGCCATCTGTATAAAGATGGAAATATCTCCACCGCGAGCTGTATAAACCTGGGAATATCTACACCGCTATCTGTATAAACATGGAAATACCAACATCGCTATCTGTATAAACATGGAAATATCTACACCGCTATCTCTATAAACATGAAAATACTTACACCACCATCTCTATAAACATGGAAATATTTACACCGCTATCTCTATAAACTTAGAAATAACTAGACCGCCATCTCTATAAACATGGAAATATCTACACCGCTATCTGCATAAACATGGAATTATCTACACAGACATCTGAATAAACATGGAAATAACTACACCGCCATCTCTATAAACATGAAAATATCTACACCGCCATCTTCAGAAACATGGATGTATCTTCAGCGCCATCTGTATAAACCTGGAAATATCTACACCACTATCTGTATAAACATGGAAATATTTTCAGTGCCATCTGTATAAACATGGAAATATCTACACCGCCATCTGTATAAAGATGGAAATATCTACACCGAAATCTGTATAAATATGGAAATACCTACACCGCTATCTCTATAGACATGGAAATATCTACACCGCTATCTGTAGAAACATGGAAATATCTACACTGCCATCTGTATAAAGATCGAAATATCTAAACCGCGAGCTGTATAAACATGGAAATATCTACACCGCTATCTGTATAAACATGGAAATAACAACACCGTTATCTGTATGAACATGGAAATATCTACAGCGCTATCTCTATAAACATGAAAATACTTACACCACCATCTCTATAAACATGGAGATATTTACACCGCTATCTCTATAAACATAGAAATAACTACACCGCCATCTCTATAAACATGGAAATATCTACACCACCATCTGCATAAACATGGAATTATCTACACCGCCATCTGTATAAACGTGGAAATATCTACACTGCCATCAGTAGATACTTGGAAATATCTACAATGACATCTGTAGAAAGATGGATATGTCTACAAAGCAATCTGTATAAACATGGGAATTTCTACACCGCTACTTGTATAAACATGGAAATATCTACACCGCTATCTGTATCAACATGGAAATAACTACACCGCAATCTGTATAAACATGGAAATATCTACAAAGCTATCTCTGTAAACATGGAAATATCTACACAGCTATCTTTGTAAACTTGGAAATATCTACACCGCTCTCTGTGTAAGTTTCGCAATACCTACACCGCAATCTGTGCAAAGATGGAAATACCTACAACGCTATCTCTATAAATATGGAAATATCTACACCGATATCTGCATAAACATGGAAATATCTACACTGCGATCTGTATAAACATGGAAATACCTACACCGCTTTCTCTATAAACATGAAAATATGTACACTTCTATCTCTATATACATGGAAATATCTACACCTCCATGTCTATAAACATGAAAATATCTACACCGCCATCTTCAGAAACATGGATTATCTACACCGCCATCTGTATAAACATGGAAATATCTACCCAGCTATCTCTATAAACATTGAAATATCTACACCGCCATCTGTATAAACATGGAAATACCTGCAAAGTCATCTGTATAAACATGGAAATATCTACACCGCCATCTGTATAAACATGGAAATATCTCCACTGCTATCTCTATAAACATCGAAATATCTACATCGGCATCTGTATAAACATGGAAATACTTACAAAGTTATCTGTATAAACATGGAAATATCTACACAGCCAAGCGTGTATACATGGAAATATCTACACCGCTATGTATATAAACATGGAAATACCAACACCGCTATCGGTATAAACATGGACATATCTACACAGCTATCTGTATAAACATGGAAATATCTACACCACGATCTGTATAAACATGAAATATTTACACCGCTATCTGTATAAAACTGGAAATATCTACACTGATATCTCTATATATATGGAAATATCTGCACCGCCATCTGTACAAACATGGAAATAACTACACAGTCATGTGAAGGAACATGGAAATATCTACACCACCGTTTGTATAAAGATGGAAATATCTACAACGTTATCTGTGTAAACATGGAAATATCTACACTGCGATCTGTATAAACATGGAAATATCTACACCGTGATCTGTATAAACATGGAAATATCTTCACCACGATCTGTATAAACATGGAAATATCTACACCGCCATCTGTATAAAAATGGAAATATCTACACTGCTATCTCTATAAACATGGAAATATCTGCAATGCCATCTGTAAAAACATGGAAATAACTATACAGTCATCTGTATAAACATGGAAGTATCTTCACCACCATCTGTATAAACATGGAAATATCTACAATGCCATCTGTATACACAAGGAAATATCTACACGGCAATCTGTGTATAGATGGAAACATCAACACCGCCATGTGTACAAACATGGAAATATATACACCGATATGTGCATAAACACGGAAAAATCTACACTGCGGTCTGTATAAACATGGAAATTTCTACACCGGTATCTGTATAAACATGGAAATATCTACACCATGATCTGTATAAACATGGAAATATTTACACCGCTATCTGTATAAACATGGAAATATCTACACCGCTATCTCTATAAACATGGAAATATCTACAAAGCCATCTGTATAAACATGGAAATACCAACACTGTCATGTGTAGGAACATGGAAATACCTACACCGCGATTTGTATAAACATGGAAATATCTACAAAGCTATCTGTATAAACATGGAAATATCTACACAGCTATCTCTATAAACATGGAAGTATGTACACCACAATCTGTATAAACATGGAAATACCTTCAAAGTCATCTGTATAAACATGGAAATATCTACACAGCCATCTGTATAAACATGGAAATATCTACACAGCCGTCTGTATATACATGGAAATATCTACACCGCTATCTGTATAAACATGGAAATAAATACACCGCTATTTGTATAAACAAGGAAATATCTACACCACCATCTGTTTAAACATGGAAATATCTACACAGACATCTGTTTATACATGGAAATATCTACACCGCTATCTGTATAAACATGCTAATAACTACACCGCTATGTTTATAAATGTGGAAATATTTGCACCGCTATCCCTATAAACATGGTTACATCAACACCGCGATCTGTATAAACATGGAAATATCTAAAAAGTCATCTGTATAAACATGGAAATATCTACACAGCCATCTGTATAAACATGGAAATATCTACACTGCTATCTCTATAAACATGGAAATATCTACACCGCCATCTCTATATACATGAAAATATCTACACTGCCATCTCCATAAACATGGAACAAACTACCCCGCTATCTGTATAAACATGGAAACATCTACACCGCGATCTGTATAAACATGGAAATATCTACACTGCCATCTGTATGAAAATGTAAATATCTACACCTCGAGCTGTGTAAACATGGAAATATCTACACCGCTATATATATAAACTTGGAAATAACAACATCGCTATCTGTATAAACTTGGAAATGTCTACAAAGCTATCTGTATAAACATGGAAATATCTACTCCGGTATCTCTATAAACATGGAAATACCTACACCGCTATCTCTGTAAACAAGGAAATATCTACACCGCTATCTCTATAAACATGGAAATGTATACACCGCCATCTCTATAAACATGGAAAAATCTACACCGCCATCTACATAACAAAGGAATCATCTACACCGCCATCTCTGTAAACGTGGAAATATCTACACCGTTATCTGTATAAACATGGAAATATCTACAACACTATCCGTGTAAACATGGAAATATCTACTCAGCTGTCTGTGTAAACATGCAAATATGTACACCGTTATCCGTTTAAACATGTAAATATCTGCAACACTATCTGCGTAAACATGGATATATCTACTCAGCTGTCTGTGTAAACATGCAAATATGTACACCGTTATCTGTGTGAAGGTGGAAATATCTACACAGCAATCTGTGCAAATATGGAAATATCTACAACATTATCTCTGTAAACATGGAAATAGCTACACCGCTATCTGTATATACATGGAAACATCTACACCGCTATCTGTATAAACATGGAAATATCTACACCGCGATCTGTATAAACATGGAAATATCTACACCATGATCTCTATAAACATGGAAATCTCTACACCGCTATCTGTATAAACATGGAAATATCTCCACCGCTATCTGTATAAACATGGAAATATCTACATAGCTATCTGTATAAACATGGAAATATTTCCACCGCTATAGGTATAAACATGGAAATATCTACACCGCTATCTTTATAAACATGGAAATACCTACACCGCTATCTGTATAAACATGGAAAATCTACAACACTGTCTGTATAAATATGGAAATATCTACAACGCTATCTGTATAAATATGGAACTATCTACACCACAATCTCTATAAATATGGAAATATCTACACCGCTATCTGTATTAACATGGAAATATTTACAACAATATCTGGGTAAACATGGAAACACCTAAACAGCTATCTGTGTATACATGGAAATATGTTCACCACTATGTGTGTAAAGATGGAAATATCTACACTGCAATCTGTGCAAGGATGGAAATATCTACACCGCTATCTCTGTAAACATGCAAATATCTACACTGCTATCTGTATAAACATTTAAATATTTGCACCGCTATCTGTATAAACATGGAAATATCTACACCACGATCTGTATAAACATGGAAATATCTACACCGCTATCTGTATAAACATGGAAATATATACACCTCTATCTGTATAAACATGGAAATACCTACACCACTATCTGTGTAAATATGGAAATATCTACACTGCTATCAGTATAAACATGGAAATGACAACACCGCTATCTGTGTAAACATGGAAAAATCTTCACTGCCATCTGTATAAAGATGTAAATATCTGCACTGCGAGTTGTATAAACATGGAACTATCTACACCGCTATCTCTATAAACAAGGAAATACCTACAACGCCATCCCTATAAACATGGAAATATCTACACCGCTATCTGTATAAACATGGAAATATCTACACCGCTATCTGTATAAACCGGGAAAGATCTACACCGCTATCTCTATAAATATGGAAATATCTACAACGCTATCTCTCTAAACATGAAAATGTCTACACCGCTATCTGTATAAACATGGAAATATCTACATCGATATCTCTAAAAACATGAAAATACCTACAATGACATCTGTATAAACATGGAAATAACTTCACAGTCATCTGTATAAGCATGGAAATATCTACACCACCATCTGTATAAACATGGAAATATCTGCACGGAAAGCTGTATAAACATGGAAATAGCTACAGCGCTATCTGTATAAACTTGGAAATATCTGCACCGCTATCTTTATAAACATGCTAATATCTGCAACTCTATCTGTGTAAACATAGAAATATCTACACGGCTATTTGTGTAAACATGGAAATATCTGCACCGCTATCTGTATACAGACGGAAATATCTACACCACTATCTGTAAAACGTGGAAATATCTACAGCGCTCTCTGTATAAACCTGGAAATATCTAAACCGATATCTGTATAAACTTGGAAATATATACAATGCTATCTGTGTAAACATGGAAATATCTACAGAGCTATCTGTGTAAACTTGGAAATATCTACCCAGCTATCTGTGTAAAAATGGAAATATCTATAGAACAATCTGTGCAAAGATGGAAATATCTACACCGCTATCTCTGTAAACATGGAAATATCTACACCGCCATCTGTATAAACATGGAAATATCTATACCGCAGTCTGTATAAACATGGAAATATCTCTACCGCTATCTGTATAAACATGAAAATATCTACACCGCTATCTGTATAATCATGGACATATCTACACCGCAATCTGTATAAACATGGAAATATCTACACCGCCATCTGTATGAACATGGAAATACTAACAAAGTTATCTGTGTAAACATAGAAATATCTACACCGCCATCTGTATAAACATGGAAATATCTACACAGCCATGCGTATATACATGGAAATATCTACACCGCTATCTATATAAACATGGAAATAATTACACCGCTATCTGTATAAACATGGAAATAACTACACCGCCATCTACATATCCTAAGAAATATCTGTGCCGCCATCTGTATAAACATGGAAATATCTACACGGTCATCTGTGTATAAATGGAAATATCAACACCGCCATCTGTACAAACATGGAAATATCTGCACCGCTATCTGTATAAACACGGAAATATCTACACCGCGGTCTGCATAAACATGGAAATATCTACACCGCTATCTGTATAAATATGGAAATATCTACACCACTATCTCTATAAACATGAAAATATCTGCACCATGATCTGTATAAACATGGAAATATTTACACTGCTATCTGTATAAACATGGAAATACCTACACAATTATCTGAATAAATATGGAAATATCTACACTACTATCTCTATAAACATGGAAATATCTACACCGCCATCTGTATAAACATGGAAATATCTACAATGCTATCTCTATAAACATGGAAATATCTACAATGCCATCTGTAAAAACATGGAAATACCTATACAGTCATCTGTATAAACATGGAAATATCTACACCACCATCTGTATAAACATGGAAATATCTACAATGCCATCTGTATGCACATGGAAATACCTACACGGCAATCTGTGTATAGATGGAAACATCAACACAGCCATCTGTACAAACATGGAAATATCTACACCGTTATCTCTATGAACATGGAAATATTACACTGCGGTCTGTATAAACATGTAAATATCTACACCGGTATCTGTATAAACATGGAAATATCTACTCCACGATCTGTATAAACATGGAAATATTTACACCGCTATCTGTATAAACATGGAAATATCTGCATCGCTATCTCTATAAACATGGAAATATCTACAAAGCCATCTGTATAAACATGGTAGCTTCACAGTCATGTGTATAAACATGGAAATATCTACACCGCAATCTGTATAAACATGGAAATATCTAAACCGCTATCTGCGTAAACATGGAAATATCTACACCAAAATCTGTGTAAACATGGAAATACCTACACCGCTATCTGTGTAAAGATGGAAATATCTACACCGCAATCTGTGCAAAGATGGAAATATCTACACGGCTATCTGTGTAAATTTGGAAATATCTACACCGCTATCTGTATAAACATGGAAATATCTACACCGCTATCTGTATAAACATGGAAATATCTACACCGCCATCTGTAAATACATGGAAATATCTACACCGCCATCTGAATAAACATGGAAATAACTATACCGCTAACACTATAAACATGGAAATATCTACGCCGCTATCTCTATAAACATGGAAATATCTACACCGCTATCTGTATAAATATGAAAATATCTACACAGTGATCTCTATATACATGGAAATACCTACACACTCATCTGTATAAACACGGAAATACCTAAACCACTATCTGTATAAACGTGGAAATATCTACACTGCCATCTGTATAAACATGGAAATATCCTCACAGCCATCTCTATAAACATGGAAATATCTACACTGCTATCTGTGTAAACATGCAAATAGCCATACCGCTATCTGTATAAACATGGAAATATCTACAAATCCATCTTTATAAACATGGAAATATCTACAATGCCATCTGTATACACATGCAAATATCTACACAGCCATCTGTATAAACATGGAAATATCTACACTGCTATCTCAATAAACATGGAAATACCTACAACGCTCTCTGTATAAACATGGAAATATCTACACCGCTCTCTGTAAATACTTGGAAATACTTACACAGTCATCTGTATAAACACAGAAATACCTAAACCACTATCTGTATAAACGTGGAAATATTTACACTGCCATCTGTATAAACATGGAAATATCCTCACAGCCATCTCTATAAACATGGAAATATCTACACCGCTATCTCTATAAACATGGAAATAGACACACCGCTATCTGTATTAACATGGAAATATCTACACCTCCATCTGTATAAACATGGAAATATCTACACTGCCATCTGTATACACATGGAAATATCTACACAGCCATCTGTATAAACATGGAAATATCTACACGGCTATCTCTATAAACATGGAAATACCTACACCGCTATCTGTATAAACATGGAAATATCTACACTGCTATCTGTATAAACATGGAAATATCTACACTGCCATCAGTATAAACATGGAATTATCTCCACCGCCATCTGTATAAACATGTAAATATCTACACCGCTATCTCTATAAACATGGAAATACCTACACCGCTGTCTGTATAAACAATGAAATATCTACACCGCTCTCTGTATATACATGGAAATACCTACACAGTCATCTGTATAAACATGGAAATACCTAAACCATTATCTGTATAATCATAGAAATATATACACTGCCATCTGTATAAACTTGGAAATATCCTCACAGCCATCTCTATAAACATGGAAATATCTACACCGCTATCTCTATAAACATGGAAATAACTACATCGCTATCTGTGTAAACATGGAAATATCTACACCCCTATCTGTATAAACATGGAAATATCTACACCGCTATCTACATAAACTTGGAAATATCTACATATCTATCTCTATAAACATGGAAATATCTCCACCACTATCTGTATAATGATAGAAATATCTACACAGCTATCTGTGCAAATATGGAAATATCTACAACTCTATCTCTGTAAACATGGAAATATCTACACCGCTATCTGTATAAACATGGAAATATCTACAGCACGATCTGTATAAACATGGATATATCTACACCGCTATCTGTATAAACATGGAAACATCTACACCGCTATCTGTATAAACATGGAAATATCTATAACGCTATCTGTATATGTATGGAAATATATACACCGCTATCTCTATAAACATGGAAATGTCTACACCGCTATCTGTATATACTTGGAAATATCTACATGGATATTTTCATAAATATGGAAATACCTACACCGCCATCTGTATAAACATGGAAATACCTACACAGTCATCTGTATAAACATGGAAATAGCCACACCACTATCTGTAGAAACATGGAAATATCTACACTGCCATCTGTATAAACATGGAAATATCTACTCAGCCTTCTCTAGAAACATGGAAGTATCTACTCCGTCATTTGTAAAAATATGGAAATATCTAAACAGTCATGTGCATAAACTTGGAAATATCTACACCTCCATCTTTATAAACAGCGAAATATCTACATTGGCATCTGTATACACAAGGAAATATCTACACAGCCATCTATATAAACATGGAAATATCTACACTGCTATCTCTATAAACATGGAAATACCTACACCGCTATCTGTATAAACATGGAAATATCTACACTGCTATCTGTAAAACATGGAAATATCTAAAATGCCATCTGTATAAAGATGGAATTATCGCCACCGCTATCTGTATAAACATGGAAATATCTACACTGCTATGTCAGTAAACATGGCAATAACTACAACACTATCTGTATAAACATGGAAATATCTACACCGCTCTCTGTATATAGTTGGAAATACCTACACAGTCAACTGTATAAACATGGAAATACCTAAACCACTATCTGTATAAACGTGGAAATATCTGCACTGCAATCTGTAAAAACATGGAAATATCCTCCCAGCCATCTCTATAAACATGGAAATAACTACACCGCTATCTCTATAAACATGGAAATAGCCACACCGCTACCTGTATAAACATCGAAGTATCTACACCTCCATCTGCATAAATATGGAAATATCTACACTGCCATCTGTATACACATGGAAATATCTACACAGCCATCTGTATAAACATGGAAATGTCTACACTGCTATCTCTATAAACATGGAAATACCTACACCGCTATCTGTATAAACATGGAAAAATCTACACTGCTATCTGTATAAGCATGGAAATATCTACACTGCCATCTGTATAAACGTGGAATTATCTCCAACGCCATCTGTATAAACATGGAAATATCTACACTGCCATATGTATAAACATGGAATTATCTGCAACGCCATCTCTATAAACATGGAAACATCTACACCGCTATCTGTATAAACATGGAAATATCTACACCGGTATCTGTATAAATATGGAAATATATACACCGCTTTCTCTATAAACATTGAAATGTCTACACCGCAATCTGTATAAACATGGAAATATCTACATGCATATTTCTATAAAAATGGAAATATCTACACAGCCATCTGTATAAACATGTAAATACCTACACAGTCATCTTTATAAACATGGAAATATCTACACCGCTATCTGTATAAACATGGAAATATCTACACCGCCATCTGTAAAAGCATGGAAATATCTACAAAGTCATCTGTATAACCATGGAAGAATCTACACTACCATCTGTATAAACTTGGAAATACCTACACTGCCATCTGTATACACATGGAAATATCTACACAGCCATCTGTATAAACATGGAAATATCTGCAACACTATCTCTACAAACATGGAAATAACTGCACCGCTATCTCAATAAACATCGTAATATCTACACTGGTATCTCTATAAACATGGAAATACCAACACCGCTATGTGTATAAACATGGAAATATCTACACCACTATCTCTACAAACGTGGAAATAACTACACCGCCATGTCTATAAACATGAAAATATCTACACTGCCATCTCCATAAACATGGAACTAACTACTCCGCCATCTGTATATACAAGGAAACATCTACACCGCCATCTGTATAAACAGGAAAATATCCACACCGCTTTGGGTATAATCATGGAAATATCTACACCGCCATCTACATAAACAAGGAAATAACTACACGGCCATCTGTATAAACATGGAAATACCTTCACCGCCATCTGTATAAACTACGAAATATCTACAATGTCATCTGTAGAAAGATGGATATATCCACACCGCGATCTGTGTAAACATGGATATATCTACACCGCGACCTGTATAAACATGGAAATATCCACACCGCTATTTGTATAAACATGGAAATATCTACACCACGATATGTATAAACATGGAAATATCTACACCACTATATGTATAAACATGCATATATTTGCACCGCAATCTGTATAAACATGGAAATATCTACACCACTATCTGTATAAACATGGAAATATGTGCACCGTAATCTGTATAAACATGGAAATGACTACAGCGATATCTTTATAAATATGGAAGTATCTACACGGCTATCTCTATAAACATGGAAATGTCTACTCCGGTATCTGTATAAACATGGAAATATCTACACGGCTATCTCTATAAACATGGAAATATCTACACCGCCATCTGTTTAAACATGGAAATAAGTACACAGTCATCTGTATTAACATGGAAATATCTACCCCACCATCAGTATAACCATGGAAATATCTACACTGCCATCTGTAAAAACATGGAAATATATACACAGCCATCTCTATAAACATGGAAATAGCTACACCGCTATCTGTATAAACATGGAAATAGCCACACCGCTGTCTGTATGAACATGGAAATATCTACACCATCATCTGTAAAAAACATGGAAATATCTACAAAGTCATCGGAATAAACATGGAAATATCTACACCTCCACCTGTATAAACATGGAAATATCTACACTGCCATGTGTATACACATGGAAACATCTACAGAGCCATCTGTATAAACATGGAAATATCTACACTGCTATCTGTATAAACATGGAAATATCTACACCGCAATCTTTATAAACATGGAAATATCTACACCGCTATATGTATAAATGTGGAAATAACTACACCGCTATCTCTATAAGCATGGAAATATCAACATCGCTATCTTTATAAACATAGAAATAACTACACCGCTATCTCTATAAACATGGAAATATCTACACCGCCATCTGTATAAACGTGGAAATATCTACACAGTCATCTGTATAAACATGGAAATATTTACACAGCTTTCTGTATAAACATGGAAATACCTACGCCGCCATCTGTAAAAACATGGAAATATGTACACAGTCATCTGTGTATACATGGAAATATCTCCACCGCTATCTGTATAAACATGGAAATTTGTACACAGCCATCTGTATAAACATGGAAATATCTACAGCACTATCTGTATATACATGGAAATATCTACACCGCTATCTGTATAAACATTGAAATTTGTACACCGCCATCTGTATAAACATGGAAATAACTACACAGTCATCTGCATAAACATGGAAATATCTACCCCACTATCTGTATAAACATGGAAATGTCTACAACGCCATCTGTATAAACATGGAAACATCTACACAGGCATCTCTATAAATATGGAAATAGCTACACCGTTATCTGTGTAAATGTGGAAATACCTACACCGCAATCTCTACAAACATGGAAATAACTACACCGCTACCTGTGTAAAAATAAAAATTTCTACACCGCAATCTGTGCAAAGATGGAAATATCTACACCGCTGTCTGCGTAAACATGGAAATATCTACACCACTATCTGTATAAACATGGAAATATTTACACAGGTATCTGTAAAAACTTGGAAATATCTACACCGTCATCTATATAAAGATGGAAATATCTACACTGCCATCTGTATAAACATGGAAATATCTACACAGCCATCTCTATAAATATGGAAATAGCTACCCCGTTATCTGTATAAACATGGAAATAGCCAAACCGCCATCTGTATAAACATGGAAATAGCTCCACCGCCATCTGTAAAAACATGGAAATATTTACACAGTCATCCTTATAAACATGGAAATATCTACACCTCCATCTCTATAAACATGGAAATATCTACACTGCCATGTGTATACACAGGGAAACATCTACATTGCCATCTGTATTAACATGGAAATATCTACCCTGCCATCTCTATAAACATGGAAATATCTACACCGCTATCTATATAAACCTGGAAATATCTACACCGCTATCTGTATAAACATGGAAATATCTCCCCTCCTGTCTGTATAAACATGGAAATATCTACAGCGCTATCTGTAGAAACATGGAAATAACACCGCTATCTGTATAACCATGGAAATATCTACACCGCTATATGTATAAATATGGAAATAACTACAACGCTATCTCTATAAACCTGTAAATATGTACATCGCTATTTGCGTAAACATAGAAGAAACTGCACTGCAATCTCTTTAAACATGGAAATATCTGCACCCCCATCTGAAAAACGTGGAAATATCTATATAGTCATCTGTATAAACATGGAAATATCTTCATCGCTTTCTGTATAAATATGGAAATATCTACACCGCTATCTGTATAAACATGGAAATATCTACACCGCTGTCTCTATAAATAACGAAATAACTACACCGCCATCTGTAAGAACATGGAAATATCTACAGAGTCATCTGTATAAACATGGAAATATCTACACCACCATCTGTATAAACTTGGAAATAACTACACTGCCATCTGTGTACACATGGAAATAACTACACTGCTATCTGTATACACATGGAAATATCTACACAGCCATCTGTATCAACATGGAAATAACTACACCTCTATCTCTATAAACATGGAATTACCTACACCGCTATCTGTATAAACATGGAAATATCTACACCACTATCTGTATAAACATGGAAATATCTACACCGTTATCTGCATGAACATGGAAATATTTACAACGCTATATGTATAAATATGGAAATAACTACCCCGCTATCTCTATAAATATGGAAATATCTACATCGCTATCTGTAAAAACATAGAAATAACTACTTCGCTATCTCTATAAACATGGAAATATCTACACCGCCATCTCAATAAACTAGGAAATATCTACACCACCATCTGCATAAACATGGAAAGAACTACACCGCTATCTGCATAAACGTGGAAATGTCTACAATGCTGTTTGTATAAACGTGGAAATATCTACATAGATAAGTGTAAAAACGTGGAAATATCTCCACCGCTGTCTGTATAAACGTGGAAATATCTACACCGCTATCTGTATAAACGTGGAAATATCTACAACGCTAACTGTATAAACATGCAAAAACCTACAATGCTATCTGCGTAAACATGGAAATATCTACACCACTATCTGTGTAAAGATGGATATATCTACACCGCAGTCTGTGCAAAGATGGAAATATCTACACCGGTATCTCTGTAAACATGGATATATCTACACTGCTATCTCTATAAACTTGGAAATATCTACACTGCTATCTGTCTAAACATGGAAATATCTACACCGACATCTGTATAAACATGGAAATATCTACACCGCTATCTGAATAAACATGGAAATATCTACACCGCTATCTGTATAAATATGGAAATATCTACACCGCTATCTCTTTAAACATGGAAATATCTACAACGCTATCTCTATAAACAAGTAAATATCTACACCGCTATCTCTATAAACATGGAAATATCTACACTACCATCTGCATGAACATGCAAATATCCTCACAGTCATCTTTATAAACATGGAAATAACTACACCACCATCTCTATAAACATGGAAAAATCTACACTGCCATCTGTATACACATGGAAATATCTTCAAAGACGTCTGTATAAACATGGAAGTATCTACACCGCTATCTCTACAAACTTGGAAATAGCTACAACTCTATCTGTATAAACATGGAAACGTATACATCGCTATCTGTATAAACATGGAAATATCTTCACCGCTATCTCTATAAATTTCGAAACATCTACGCCACTATCTGTATAAACATGGAAATATCTACACCGCTATCTGCATGAATATGGAAATATCTACAACACTATCTTTGTAAACATGGAAATAACTACAACGCTATCTATATAAATATGGAAATATTTACACCGCTATCTCTATAAACATGGAAATATCTACACCGCTCTCTCTATAAACATGGAAATACCTACACTGCTATCTGTATAAACATGGAAATATCTACAACGCTAATTGTGTAATCATGGAAATATCTACACACCTATCTGTGTAAACTTGGAAATACCTACGCCGCCGTCTGTATAAACATGGAAATATCAACAACACTATCTTTATAAATTTGGAAATATCTACACCGCTATCTCTACCAACATGGAAACACCTACACCGCTATCTGTATTAACATGGAAATATCTACACTGCTATCTCTATAAACATGGAAATATCTGCACCGCCATCTGTATAAACATGCAAATATCCTCACAGTCATCTGTATAATCATGGAAATATCTACATCAGCATCTGTATAAAGATGAAAATATCTACACAGCCATCTGTATACACTTGGAAATATCTACACATCCATCTGTATAAACATGGAAATATCTACACCGCTATCTCTATAAACATGGAAATCTCTACACCGCTATCAGTATAAACATGGAAATGTCTACATCTCTATCTGCATAAAGATGGAAATATCTCCACCGATGTCTGTATAAATATGCAAATATCGACACAGCTATCTGTATAAACATGGAAATATCTACACCGCTATCTGTACAAACATGGAAAATCTACAACAGTATCTCTGTAAACATGTAAATATCTACACAGCTATCTGTGTAAACTTGGAAATATCTACACCACTATCTGTATAAACATGGAAATAACTACAACAGGATCTGTATAAACATGGATATGTCTAAAACGCTATCTGTATAAATACAGAAATATCTACACCACTATCTCTACACACATGGAAATATCTACACCACCATCTCTATAAACATGGAAATATATACACTGCCCTCTGTATACACATGGAAATATCTACACAGCCATCTGTATGAACATGGAAATATCTACACTGCTATCTCTATAAACATGGATATACCTACACAGCTATCTCTAAAAACATGGAAATATCTACTCTGCAATCTCAATTAACATGGAAATATCTACACCGCCATATCTATGAACATGAAAATATCTACACTGCCATCTCCATAATCATGGAACTAACTGCACCACCATCTGTATAAAAGTGGAAATATCTACACCGCTTTCTGTATAAACATGGAAACATCTACACTGCCATCTGTATAAAGATGGAAATATCTATACCGTGAGCGGTACAAACATGGAAATATCTAAACCAATATCTGTATAAATATAGAAATATCAACTCTGCTTTCGGTATAAACGTGGCAATATCTACACTGATGTCTGTATAAACATGGAAATATCTAAACCACTATCTCTATAAACATGGATATATCTACACCGCCATCTCTATTAACATGGAAATATCTACAGCGATATCTGCATAAGCATGGACATATCTACACCGCTATCTGTATAAACATGGAAATATCTACACCGTTATCTGTATAAATATGGAAATATCTACACTGCTATCTCTATAAACATGGAAATGTCTACACCGCTATCACTATAAACATGGAAATATCTAAACCGATATCTCTAAAAACATGAAAATAACTACACCAACATCTCTATAAACATGGAAATATCTACACAGCCATGTCTATGAACATGGAAATATCTACACCGCTAACTGTATAAAAATGGAAATAACTACCCCGCTATCTGTATAAACATGGAAGCATCTACACCACTATCCCCATAAACATGGAAATATCAACACCGCTATCCATATAAACATGGAAATATCTACACCGCTACCAGTATAAACATGGAAATATCTGCACCGCCGTCTGTATAAACATGGAAATATCTACACCGCTATCTGTATAAACATAGAAATATCTACAACGCTATCTGTGTAAACATGGAAATATCTACACCGCTATCTGTGTAAACATGGATATATATACACCGCTAACTCTATAAAGATGGAAATATCTACACCGCTCTCTGTATAATCGTGGAAATATCTACACCGCTATCTGGATAAACGTGGAAATAACTACACCGCTGTCTGAATAAACGTGGAAATATCTACACCGCTATCTGTATAAACATGGAAATATTTTCAATGCTTTCTATGCAAACGTGGAAATATCTACACAGCTATCTGTGTAAACTTGGAAATATCTACACCGCTATCTGTGTAAAGATGGAAATAACTACACCGCAATCTGTGCAAAGATGGAAATATCTACACCGCTATCTCGGTAAACATTGAAATATCTACACCGCTATCTGTATAAACATGGAAATATCTACACCGCTATATCTATAAACATGGAAATATCTACACCGCTATCTCTATTATCATGGAAATATCTACACCGACATCTGTATGAACATGCAAATATCTACACAGTCATCTGCATAAACATGTAAATATCTACACCACCATCTCAATAAACATTTAAATATCTACACAGCCATATCTATACACATGGAAATATCTACACAGCCATCTGTATAAAAATTGAAATATCTACACCTCTATCTCTGTAAACATGGATATACCTACACTGCTATCTGTAGAAACATGGAAATATCTACACTGCCATCTGTATACACAAGGAAATATCTACAAAGCCATCCCTATAAACATGGAAATATCTACACCGCTATCTCCATAAACATGGAAATATCTACACCGCCATCTGTATACACAAGGAAATAACTACAAAGCCATCCCTATAAACATGGAAATATCTACACCGCTATCTCTATAAACATGGAAATACCTACACCGCTATCTGTATGAACATGGAAATATCTACATCACTATCTGTGTAAACAAGGAAATATCTACACCGCCATCTCTATAAACATGAAAATATCTACACTGCCATCTCTATAAACATGGAAGTATCTACACAGCCATCTTTATAAACATGGAAATATCTACACAGCCATCTGTATAAACTTGGAAATATCTACACTGCCATCTGTATTAAGCTGGAAATATCTACATCACCATCTCTATAAATATGGAAATATCTACACCGCCATCTGTATAAACATGGAAATATCTACACAGCTCTCTGTATAAACATGGAAATATCTACAAAGCTATCTGTGTAAAGATGTTAATATCTAAACCACAATCTGTGCAAAGATGCAAATATCTACACCAATATCTCTGTAAACATGGAAATATCTACACTGCTATCTGTATAAATATGGAAATATTTACACCGATATCTCTAAAAACATGGAAATATCTACACCGCTATCTCTACAAAGATGGAAATATCTACAGCGCTCTCCCTATAAACATGGAAATAACTACACTGCCATCTGTATAAACATGGAAATATCCACACAGTCATCTTTATATACATGGAAATATCAACACCGCTATCTGTATAAACATGGAAATATCTACACCGCTATCTCTATAAACATGGAAGTATCTGCACCGCCATCTGTACAAACATGGAAATAGCTAAACAGTCATCTGTATAAACATGGAAATACCTACATCACCATCTGTATAAAAATGAAAATATCTACACTGCCATCTGTATAAACATGGAAATATCTACACAGCCATCTGTATAAACATGGAAATATCTACGCCAGTATCTGAATAAACATGGGAAAACCTACATCGCTCTATGTATAAACATGGAAATATCTACACCACTATCTTTATAAACATGGAAATATCTACACTGCTATCTGTATAAACATTGAAATATCTCAACCACTATCTCTAGAAACATGGAAATATCTACACTGCCACCTGTATAAACATGGAAATATCTACACAACTATCTGTATAAACATGGAAATATCTACAAAAACATCTGTATAAACATGGAAATATCTACACTGCTATCTGTATAAACATGGAAATATCTATACCGCTATCTCTATAAACATGGAAATAGCTAGACAGTCATCTGTATAAACATGGAAATATCTACACCGCTATCTGTATAAACATGGAAATATATACAACGCTATCTCTATAAACATGGAAATATCTATAGTGCCATCTGTATAAACATGCAAATAACTACACAGTCATCTGTATAAACATGGAAATATCTACACTACCATCTCTATAAACATGGAAATATGTATAGCACTCACTGTATAAAGATGCAAATATCTACACCGCTATCTGTATAAACATGGAAATATCTACATGGCTATCTGTATAAATATGGAAATATTTACACCGCTATCTCTATAAACATGGAAATATCTACACCGCTATTTCTATAAACAGGGAAATATCTACACCAACATCTGTATAAACATGGAAATATCTACAGAGTCATCTTCATAAAAATGGAAATATCTACATTGCCATCTGTATAAACATGGAAATACCTACTGAGCCCTCTTTATAAACGTGGAAACATCTGCACAGCAATCTGTATTAACATGTAAATATCTGCACTGCTATCAGTAAAAACAGGGAAATATCTACACCGCTATCACTATAAACATGGAAATATCTACACCGCTATGTGTATAAACATGAAAATATTTCCACTGCTATCTCTATCAACAGAGAAATAACTACACCGCTATCTGTATAAACATGGAAATACCTACACTGTCATCTGTATTAACATGGAAATATCCCCATCACCATCTGTATAAAAGTGGAAATATCTACATGGCGAGCTCTAGAAACATGGAAATATTTACACCGGTATCTGTTTAAACATGGAAATAGCAACATCGCTATCTCTATAAACGTGGAAATATCTACACCGCTATGTGTATAAACATGGAAACATCTACACCGCGATCTGTATGAAAATGGAAATATCTGCACCTCCATCACTATAAACATGAAAATATCTACACTGCCATCTCCATAAACATGTGACTACCTACAAAGCCATGTGTATAAACATGGAAATATCTACACTGCCATTTGCATAAAAATGTAAGTATCTACAACGCGAGCTGTATAAACATGGAAAGATTTATACCGCTATCAGTATAAACATGGAAATAGCAACACCGCTATCTGTATATACTTGGAAATACCTACACCGCTATCTGTATAAACATGGAAATATCAACAAATCTATCTCTATAAACATGGAATTACCTAAACCGCTATCTCTATAGACATGGAAATATCTACACCGCTGTCTCCATAAACATGGAAATATATACACAGCCATCTCTACAAACATGGAAATGTCTACAACTACATCTAAATAAACAAGGAAATATCTACATTGCCATCTATATAAACATGGAAATATCTACACCGCCATCTGTATAAACATGGAAATATCTACACTGCCATCTGTAGAAAGATGGAGTTATCTACACTGTGATCTGTATAAACGTGGAAATATCTACACCATGATCTGTTTAAACATGGAAATATCTACAACGCTATCTGTGCAAATATGGAAATATCTACATCGCTATCTTTGTAAACATGGAAATAACTACACCGCTATCTGTATATACATGGAAATATCTACACCGCTATCTATATAAACATGGAAATATCTACACCGTTATCTGTATAAACATGGAAATATACACAGTACTATCTGTATAATCATGGAAACTTATACACCACGATCTGTATGAACATGGAAAGATGTACACCGCTATCTGTATAAACATGTAAATATCTTCACTGCTATCTGTATGAACATGGAAATATCTACAACACTATCTGTATAAACATGGAAATACCCACACTGCCATCTGTATAAATATGGAAATATCTACACCGCTATCTCCATTAACATGGAAGTATATACATTGCCATCTGTATAAACATGGAAACAACTACACAGCTATCTCTATAAACGTGGAAATATATACACCGCCATCCCAACAAACATGGAAATATCTAGAGCGCCATCTACATAAACAAGGAAATATCTACACTTCCATCTATATAAACATGGAAATACCTACACCGCAATTTGTATAAACATGGAAATATCTACAGTGCTGTCTGTAAAAAATGGAAATATCTACACAGTCATCTGCATAAACTTGGAAATATCTACAACACCAACAGTATAAACTTGGAAATATCTACACCGCCATCTGTATAAACATGGAAATAGCTACACAGTCATCTGTATAAACATGGAAATATCTACATCACCTTCTCTATAAACCTGGAAATATCTACAACGCCATCTCTATAAACATGAAAATACCTACACCTCCATCTGCATAAACATGGAACTATCTACACAGCCATTTGTGTAAACATGGAAATATGTACACCTCTATCTGTATAAACATGGAAATATCTACACTACCATCTTTATAAACATGGAAATATCTTCATCGTGACATGTATAAACATGGAAATATCTACACCGCTATCTCCATAAACTTTGAAATATCAACAGCGCTATCTCTATAAACATTGAAATATCTACACCGCTATCTCTATAAACATGGAAATATGTACAACGCCATCTCTGTAAACATGGAAATATTTACACCGCCATCTTCATAAACTAGGAAATATCTACACCGCCATCTATATAAACATGAAAATATCTAAACTGCCGTCTGTATAAACATGGAAATATCTACACCACTATCTGTATAAACATGGAAATATCTACAATGCTATCTGTATAAACATGGAAATATCTACACCATGATCTGTGTAAACATGGAAATATGTACACCGCTATCTGCATAAACATGTAAATATCTACACCGCTATCTCTATAAATATGGAAATATCTATACCACTATCTGTATAAACATGGAAATATCTACATCGCTATCTGTATAAACATGGAAAGATCTCCACCGCTGTCTGTATAAACATGGAAATATCTGCACCGCTATATGTATAAACATGGAAATATCTTCACCGCTATCTCTATAAACATGGAAATACCAACACCGCTATCTGCATATACATGGAAATATATACACCGCTATCTCTATAAACATGGAGATATCTTCCCCGCCATTTACATAAACAAGGAAATATCTACACCGCCATCTATATAATCATGGAAATCTCTACACCGCCATCTGCATAAACATGCAAATGTCTACACTGCCATCTGTAGAGAGAAATATCTACACCGCAATCTGTATAAACATGGAAATATCTACAACGCTATTTGTGTAAACGTGGAAATATGTACACCATGATCTGTATAAACATGGAAATATCTACACAGCTTTCTGTATAAATATGGAAATATGTACACCGCTATCTGTATAAACATGGAAATATCTACACCACTATCTCTATAAACATGGAAATATCTACACCGCTATGTGTGTAAACATGGATATATCTCCACTGCTATCAGTATAAACATGGAAATATCTACACCGCCATCTGTATTAACATGAAATAACTTCACCGCAATCTGTATAAACATAGAAATATCTACACTGCCATTTGTATAAAGATGGAAATATCTATACCGCGAGCTGCATAAAGACAGAAATATCTACATCGCTATCTGAATAAACATGGAAATACCAACACAGCTATCTGTTTAAACATGGAAATATCTACACCACTATCGATATAAACATGGATATATCTACAACACTATCTCTATAAACTTGGAAATACCTACACCGCCATCTCTGTAGACATGGAAATAACTACACCACTATCTGCATAAACATGGAAATGTCTACACCACTATCTGTATAAACGTGGAAATGTCTACACCGCTATCTGTATAAAGATGGAAATATCTACACCTCTATCTCTATAAACATGGAAATATCTACACCGCTATCTCTATAAACATAGAAATATCTACACAGTCATCTCTATAAACATGGAAATATCTACACCACCATTTGTATAAACATGGAAATATCTATACTGCCATCTGTATAAATATGCAAATACCTAAACCGCTATCTGTATAAATATGGAAACATCTACACCACTATCGCTATAACCGTGGAAATGTCAACAAAACAACGCTATCCAAATAAACATGGAAATATGTACACCGCTATCTGCTTCAACATGTAAATATCTACACCACTATCACTATGAACATGGAAATAACTACACCGCCATCTCTATAAACATGGAAATACCTACACCGCCATCTCTATTAACATGGAAACATCTATACCACCATGTCTATAAACTTGGAAATATCTACACCGCCATCGGCACAACCATGGAAATGTCTACCCCGCCGTGTGCATAAACATGGAAAAATCTACACCGACATCTGTATACACACGGATATATCTGCAACGCTATCTGTGTAAACATGGAAATATCTGCACTGCTGTATGTGGAAACATGGAAATATCTACATCACTATCTGTATAAACATGGAAATATCTACACCGTTATCTCTATAAACATGGAATTATATACACCGCTATCTCTATAAACATGGAAATATCTACAACGCTATCTGTATAAACATGGAAATATCTACACCGCTCTCTATAAAGATGGAAATATCTACACCGCCATCTGTATAAACATGCAAATATCTACGCAGTCATCTGTATAAACATGGAAATATCTACACCACCATCTCTATAAACATGGAAATATCAAGACTGCCATCTCTATACACATGGAAATATCTACACAGCCATCTGTATAAACATGGAAATATCTACACCGCTATCTCTATAAACATGGAAATATCTACATGGCTATCTGTATAAACATGGAAATATCTATATCACTATCTGTATAAACATGGAAATACCTCCACCGCTATCTCTATAAATATGGAAATATCTATACTGCTATCTGTATAACCATGGAAATACCTACACCGCTATCTGTATAATCATGGAAATACCTACACCGCTATCTGTATAAACATGGAAATATCTACAACGCTATCTGTGTAAACATGGAAATATCTACACAGCTATCTCTGTAAACTGGGAAATATCTACAATGCTATCTATGTAAACTGGGAAATAACTACACCACTATCTGTGTGAAGATGGAAATACCTACACCGCAATCTGTGAATAGATGGAAATATCTACACCGATATCTCTGTAAACACGGAAATATCAACACCACCATCTGCATAAACATGGAAATATCTACACTGCCATCTGTATAAACATGGAAATATCTACACAGCCATCTCTATAAACATGGAAATATCTACACAGCCATCTGTATTAACATGGAAATATCTACACCGGTATGTGTATAAACATGGAAATACCTACACTGCTATCTGTATAAACATGAAAATATCTACACTGCTATATGTATAAATATGGAAATATCTACACCGTTATCTCTATAAACATGGAAATATCTTCACCACTATCTGTATGAACATGGGAATGTCTACACCGCTATCTCAATAAACATGGAAATATCTACACCGCCATCTGTATAAACATGGAAATATCTACACCTCTACCTGTATAAAATTGGAAACATCTGCACCGCTATCTTTAAAAACATGGAAATATCTACACCGCGATCTGTATAAACATGGAAATACCTACACCGCTATCTGTATAAACATGGAAATATCTACACCTCTGTCTCTATAAACATAAAAATATCAACACCGCTATCTATATAAACATGGAAATATCTATACCGCCATCTTTAAAAACATGGAAATATCTACACACTCATCTGTATAAACCTGGAAATATCTACACCGCTGTAAGTATAAATGTGGAAATATCTACACCGCTATCTGTATAAACATGGAACTATCTACACCGCTATCTCTATAAACATGGAAATACTTACACCGCTATCTGTATAAACATGGCAATATTTACAAAGCTATATCTATAAACATGGAAATATCTAGACCGCTATCTCTATAAACATGGAAATATCTACACCACTATCTGTAAAACATGGAAATATCTACACCGCTGTCTGTATATACATGGAAATATATACACGGCTATCTGTTTAAACATGGAAATATCTACACCACTGACTGTATAAACATGGAAATATCTACACCGCTATCTGTATAAACATGGAAATATCTACACTGCTGTCTCTATAAACATGGAAATATCTACACTGCTATGTGTAGAAACATCGAAATATCTACACCGCTGTCTCTATAAACCTGGAAATATCTACACTGTTATCTGTATTAACGTGGAAATACCTAAACCGCTATCTGTACAGACGTGGAAATATCTACATCGCTATCTCTACAAACGTGGAAATATCTACACCGCTATCTATATAAACTTGGAAATATCTACACCGGTATGTGTATAAACGTGGAAATATATGCACGGCTATGTGTATAAACTTGGAAATTTCTACACCGCAATCTGTATAAAAGTGGAAATATCTTCACTGTTATCTGTATAAACGTGGAAATATCTACACCGCTATCTCTATAAACGGGAAAATATCTACACCGCTATCTGTATAAACGTGGGAATATCTACACCGCTATCCCTATAAACGTGTAAACATTTACACGGCTATCTTTATAAACATGGAAATACTTACACCGCTATCTCTAAAAACATGGAAATATCTACACCGCTATGTCTATAAACATGAATATATTTACACCGCTATCTGTATAATCATGGAAATATTTACACCGCTATCTGTAAAAACTTGGAAATATTTACACCGCTATGTCTATAAAAATGGAAATATCTACACCGCTATCTCCATAAACAAGAAAATATCAACACAGTTGTTTGTATGAACATGAAAATATCTACACCGCTATCTCCACACACATAGAAATATCTACATTGCTGTCTGTATAAACTTGGAAATATGTACACAGCTATCTGTATCAACATGGAAATATCTACACCGCTATCTGTATAAACATGGAAAAATCTACACGGAAAGCTGTATAAACATGGAAATATCTAGACAGTCATCTCTATAAACATGGAAAAATCTATACCGCTATCTGTATAAACAAGGAAGTATCCACACCGCAATCGCTATTAACATGGAAAAATCAACACCGCTATCTCTATGAACATGGAAATATCTAAACCGCCATCTCTATAAACATGGAAATATCTACACCACGATCAGTATAAACATGGAAATATCCACACCGCTATATGCATAAACTGGAAATATCTCCACTGCTATCTCTATAAACATCGAAATATCTACACCGCCATCTGTATAAACAAGGAAATACTTACAAAGTTATCTGTATAAACATGGAAATATCTACATCGCCATCTGTATAAACATGGAAATATCTACACAGCCATGTGTATATACATGGAAATATCTACACCGCTATCTATATAAAGATGGAAATATCTGCGCCGCCATCTGTATAAACATGGAAATATCTACACGGACATCTGTGTATAGATGGAAATATCAACACCGCCATCTGTACAAACCTGGAAATATCTGCACCGCTATCTGTATAAACATGGAAATATCTACACCGTGGTCTGTATAAACATGGAAATATCTACACCGCTATCTGTATAAACATGGAAATACCTACACCGCTATCTCTATAAACATGGAAATATCTACACCCTGATCTGTATAAACATGGAAATATTTACAACGCTATCTGTATAAACATGGAAATATCTACAAAGACATCTGTATAAACATGGAAATACCTACACAGTCATGTGTAGGAACATTTAAATATCTACACTGCCATCTGTATAAACATAGAAATATCTACACAGCCCTCTGTATAAATATGGAAATATCTGCATAGGCATCTGTGTAAACATGGAAATATCTGCACCGCTATCTTTATGAATATGGAAATACCTACACCGCTGTTTCCATAAACTTGGAAATATGCACACCGCTATGTGTATAAACATGGAAATATCTCCACTGCTGTCTGTATAAACATGGAAATATCTCCACCGTTATCTGTATAAACATGGAAATATCTACTGCGCCATCTCTATAAACATTGAAATATCTAAACTGCCATCTGTAAAAACATGGAAATATCTACACAGTCATCTGAATAAACATGGAAATATCTACACCACCATCTGTATAAACATGGAAATAGCTACAATACCACCTGTATACACATGGAAATATCTACACAGACATCTGTATAAATATGGAAATATCCACACGG
Source organism: Pan troglodytes (assembly GCF_028858775.2). NCBI lineage: Eukaryota > Metazoa > Chordata > Mammalia > Primates > Hominidae > Pan > Pan troglodytes. The sequence continues at coordinate 7,378,048 of NC_072417.2, forward strand.
CCATCTGTATAAACATGGAAATATCTACACTGCCATCTGTAGAAAGTTGGAATTATCTACACCGCTATCTCTATAAATATGGAAATATCTACACCGCCATCTCTATAAACATGAAAATATCTACTCTGCCATCACCATAAAGATGGAAGTATCTTCTCCGCCATGTGTATAAACACGGAAATATCTACACCACCATCTGTGTAAACATGGAAATATCTACACCGCTATCTGTATAAACATGGAAATATCTACACCGCCATCTGCATGTCCATGGAAATATCTACGCCGCCATCTGTATAAACATGGAAATATCTACACGACCATCTGTGTATAGATGGAAATATAAACACCGCCATCAGTACAAACATGGAAATATCTACACTGCTATCTCTATACACATGGAAATATCTGCACTGCCATCTGTAAAAACATGGAAATACCTATACAGTCATCTGTATTAAACATGGAAATACCTACAATGCCATCTGTATACACATGGATATATCTACACAGCCATCTGTATAAACATGTAAATATCTACACTGCTATCTCTATAAACATGGTAATATCTACACCGCAATCTCTATAATCTCTATGTTGCCTAGGCTGGTCTCGAACTCCTCAGCTCAATCAATCTGCCCACTTTAGCCTCCCACAGTGCTGGGATTACAGGTGGGAGCCACCAAGCCCAACCCATAAAGTTCCTAACTTTTTATCTCCCTGGGAGTGCACAGCCTACACACACCAGTTTCTCTTTAGAACATACTTAAGAGTCTTGGCTTAGCATCCAACAGACAGAACTTTAACACTTCTACGGATCTGTGCACCTGTCTATGGTGTGGGGTTTTTAAGATCTCTTTCTAATGACACTTTATTTTTCAAAGCAGGACAGTTTCATTCCCAGAAGAGCAGGTATGGTAAATCCTTTGTTCCAGTAATGAAGACAATGATCCAAACCCTAAGCCTCAGAGAAGCCCAGAAACCCTCCAGGCCTCCATCTCTCTGCTCCTAGCACCTGCCTCTCTCTTGACATCAACATCATTCTCCCCTCTCACAGCCCAGCTCCTTCCACAGACCCAGGGATTAGGCACCAGCACCTCAGACTAGATTTTAGAGAATTACCATTCAAGAGGCAATCCTCTTCCCTTGGTTCCAATTTCAAGGTTCTCAAAGACTGGAACAGGGCTAGTTTGAGGCAATGTGCCCCATCGCATAGCCAGAAAGAACCTTACAGTGAAAAGGAAAACAATTCTTCCAAAGTAAGGGGGTGCTGATCCCCAGAGGGAGGACAGATGGGCAAACAAACAGTAACCGGGCCACCACATGCTTCACACTCACTGATCAAGGACTTCTAAAACCACTTTTCTTTTCTCTGAATTTATATAGGATTTTGTATCACTCATAAAGGAATGTCTTATAGGCTGATAACACCTTTCTATTCATGCTTACACTTAACGTTTAGGCTAGGATAATTTCCTAACCTCAGTGTCCTCACTATAAGATGGGAATTATTATAATCCCTACCTCATAAATTGTTGGGAGGATTAAAATACTTAGTAAAGTGCCTGACTAATAGAAAGGCATTCAATAAATGTTAGCTATTCATGGTGTCATCATCATTATATTTACCATTATTACTAATCTCCTGTATTGCAAGAATTACAGTTTATATTTTTGTAGACCATCACTGTAGCTAAAGGGTCTTTGGGCCATAGGTGATATTCCATAAAGGTTGGTTAAATTGATCTGTGGTTTTTGACTATGGAAACTCAGAACTCCCTCAAAATGTACAAAACAGATTTACCTGCTAAATAAATCTCTTCAAAGCTGACCCCAGGTTTGATTGAATTAATTCCAATGAATTTGTCACAATGATGGAGAAAGGAAACTTAGAGGGCCCCACAGTTGTTTGCTGGTAAAATGAGAAGTTTGGATTAGATCAATGTTTCCCAAAATATTTTATTCAGAATGTTAGTGCCCCTCCAATCCTGCACAAAGCAAGAGTTTCATGACCAAGTAGCTTTTAAAACTCCTGTACACTCTACTCCCATTCTTCACAATGCACACTTTCATATTAAAAGTTCTGAGAGGTCCTCAACAGAAGACATCACTTAACTTTTTTTTTTTTTTAAGACAGATTCTCACTCTGTCACCCAGGCTGGAGTACAGTGGCCACCACTCCTGGCCTAAACATTTTTTAACCTGGTGCTTCCCAATCTAAACTCACAGGGACCAGTTTTCTTAATGAAAGAGAATCAGACTAGCTTGTAACCATAGCTGGTGACACTCCCCTGCCCCATTCCTTGTATGTCCTCAGTGGACTAGGTCAGGAATAAATAAATTTTCCTGATTCTCAAGGGCTGGTCACTCCTTTGCACTGAGCTCAAAGCTTCTCTGTAGCATGGGTCACAATGAATGGTAGCCCTGATAGCCTAGAGTAGCCTTTCAGCCTTCTCTGAGCCTCTAAAGACTGAGGATCCTTGGCATGAAATGGAGCAACTGATATACCCTTGCTTCCCCTGGGGACTCTCTTGCTCTCAAAAAGGCATCAGCCATCATCTCCATCTAGAGAATATACTAGCTGACTCAGCTTGACCAGCCTGTACCAAAATGAGAATCTGGGTAAAATAAGCATGGAAACACTTCATTCCTTGTAGATTCACAAAACATATTAGCATATTAAAGACTAGGAAGTTCTGCAGGAAAAAAAAAAACCTATTTAACTTTAATCCAACATTGCCAAGTTTTATTTGACCATGGAAGATTTTTCCAAAACACTTACAAACAGATCAAGGACATTAATCTTTCATGAAACACTAGATCCCCAAGGTCCTCTCCAGCTACATCATTCTGTGATTTTCTTTTTTATTTATGATGCATTAAAAGATTAATCTCTATCAGACTTCCATTTAGAAATTCACCAGAATGTGCAAAGGCAGCAGGTAAAATTGCTGAAGGGTATTATAAAAATACCCTCCAGTGATTTTTGAAACTTAAACTGAAATATTTATATAACTATATATTTCAGTTTGTATATTATATATATATATGTATATACACACATATATATGTGTGTATATATATTGGTGTATGTATATCTATATCTATGTATATATGGCATTATATCCATTTTACAGATGCAGAAACTGAGCTTTAGAGGGGGTGAGCAATTGGTCCAAAGCCACACAGCACACAGGTAGTCATTGATAAAGGTAAAAACAAGAGTTGAAGCCTGAGGTGTAAGGACACAGAGACAAGTACACAAATGTTTACAAGTTACACATATGATACGTGCCTTTAACATGAATTTCTTGAACATTCATTTAGAGGCCTTACAATGAAGACATCAGAGTGGCAGCAAGTTCTGTTGGAATCAGAGGAGCGTGTTCTTCTATAATCCCCTGGCTAACAGGAAAGCACACTGATTTGGCCCATGGTAGTTATACACTCCCATTGAGTCAGGGGCCACTTCTATGCACACAGGAGGTGCTAAAAATATGCTGTTGACTCATTGCCTCTAAGAGCAGAAGAAATGCCAAAAGTATAGGACAAGAGGCAGAAAAGCACACGGAAAAATGTCGTAGGGCAGTCCTCTGAGGAAGTGTTAGATCCCTTTGAAATCTGTCCAAACACTTTCTTGTGCTGGGGAAAGTCAATTACATATTTCAAGCAACCCCACATGTCATACGAGTATCTTGTACGTGTTTGTGTACTCTTGTCTGTGAACTTACATCTCAGACTTCAACTTCTCGCTCCCCACCCTTATCAATGACTGCCTGCATGGCCTTGGGCAAGTTGCTTTCCCTCTTCAAAGCTCAGTTTCTGCATCTATAAAATGGACATAATGCTACCTACCTCATGGGGTTAGTGATCACATTTAAGGAGCTAATATGTGGAAATTGCTTACACAGTACCTATCACATAATAAGGGTTTAATAAGTGTTTGATGTAATTGTTTTGATTATTACTACTATTACTAAAATAATAATTACTACAATAATAATGATTCTTATTCTCTATATTAGTATTATCTTTGAAAATGGGCATGGATTATGTCTATGTAACACTTTTGGCACAATATCTAGCATTATATCACACACAAATTAGAGAATTCATGTTATTAAGGATGAAAAAATATTTTTACTGACCCTTAAATTCTTCGTAAGTAACTGCAAAAGAAGCCATTATCCGAACACTTGAAATAAAAAAAAAATTTCAGTTCCTCTGGAGTTTGTTTTTGGAGGTAGCCACAGGATACCTAATTTTTTTTTCTTTTCAGAGAGACCGAGGGGCTCACTAGGTTGACCAGGCTGGTCTTGAACTCCTGGTCTCAAGCCATCCTCCCACCTCAGCCTCCCAAAGTGCTGGGATTACATGCATGAGCCACCACATCCAGCCTACCTAAAATATTGAATGTTGTTAATAAATCTCCTGAGGCCAGCATAAGAAGGTGATGGGCAAAACTAATGCAGGTATGTTTTTCTGGCTTTTTCATGTATTGGGCCAAACTTTGAAAAGCACTTACTATTAATGGCTAACTTGCAAAATTTGTGATTTATTAAAAGCAGATTTTAATTGTTTTACCTAAAAATAATAGGCCTCTGATCTGCCAAAGATGAACATTTAATTTCTAGGTGTTCCCCACAATACCTAGAAACATCAGTGGAATCGATTATTAAACACTTTAGAACTATTTTCATCAAAGTTCTTTAATATATAATACAGCAAAAGAAAAGTTTCTTTTCTAAAGGCTTCTCTATACTTTTTTTAATAGTTGAATTTCATTTCTGAAGGCTCCTAAAAAGAATAGAATTTAGATCTTTATTAAAGAGGAAATATATTTTCCATGTTTAATTTAAATGACATTCCATCAGTCATTTGCAATCTTAGCCTACACAGAATTTTTTTTTTTTTGGTAGTTTTTATGTTTGGCTTTAGGAGGGGATTCCCAATAATCTCTATATAAATATTTCTAATCTCTATATAAATATTTTAACATTTCAATGTAAATTAGTTTTTTAAAACTATTTTATCCATAAAAATAATGAATTTGCATGGCTGAGGGTGAAATAATATGTTACCAGGACCCGTCAGTTTTGGGGGTTGTGAGTAGATCCCATCTTCATGTTCCTCCAGCCCAGCCCAAGCCTGGCTCAGGTCCTCCTCCCCCATTTGCCAGGAACCACCATCCCCAGGGATTCTATGTGCCCTGCCTGACCAGTGTTCTCCATCAGAGTTTACCAATCTTTTGTTCATTCCCTCAGAGCACAGCTAAGCAAGAGTACACTAATTTGAAAATTAACTCAAGCAAATAGAGGAACAATATCCCCAACACATTGCATTTTAACATAGGGTTTCCTGGACACACTGTTTCAACCCAAGAGTTGGGCTAATAGTAGGAGTTCCATCTGCTAAAATACGGCTGTCAGCTTCAGAGGGAAATTCATGAACGTCTTCGTAGTTTGTTTTTACGTTTCACTTGGCACTGTTTCTAAAATTTCCTCTGAAGCCAAAAAATAAGTTATTTCCGAGCACACTGGGCACTTTTCATTTATCATTGGATTGATTTTTGTAACTTGCAGTAGGAGCTGAAATCGACCAGGGGGTTCTTATCCAACAGACAGCAGCAAAACTCTTTGTGTATCTGCGTTCCTTTCAACAAGCGTGACTTCCTCAATGGCATCATTCGTGAGCGTAACACAGAGCTCAGCAATAACGTTTCTTCACTAACCCTACCAGGTATCCAACATAGGATGTTACTTCCTTTCACTGTTTTCCGACTCCTGGCAGATATTAATCATTGGGATTTGGGAACAAGGAAATAGAATTTCTGAGAATGTTTGGGAATTCCCAAATTCATATGAATTTCATAACACTTCACTTACAAGTTTTTGAAAAATAATAAGTGACTATAATAACAAGCAAATAGTCGTTTTTTTCTGTAACAGGATTATATGAAAAGTTTTAGTAGTCTTCTGTTTTAAAGAGATATGATAACAAATGATGATTTATTATTATTATGAGCCAACATATTGTAACAAGATTATAAAATCCAATAGCATTAATAGAGAAAACATTAAAAAGAAATGAATGTTATCACAAAATAAATGCTAAAGAAAAGTCCTTTAAAGATTGAAAGGTAACACCACAAATACTTAATGCTTTAATCGTTGTTTACATCACATTGTTATACAAGGCATCAATCATCCCCTCCAATACCATTTAAATAACGTAACATTCTGATCTCCTGGCAAGATGAATAGCACTAGAAAGAAGCAACTGTCAAAATTGCCGATTTAAGGGTATATTTTGTTTCTAAAACTTGGCATTTCTTAGAAAACCTCTCATAGGATTTGTAAAACATATACTATGCCTAGGAACACATTAATATTTATTTGCAGAAATGGTTCACTGTTAGCAGTGGACAAGGCCATGAACACACACTTGTAACACAGCAACAGATACAAGAAAGTCTGACTGAGGCTCCTTTACTGCTCCTGTCCTGTTCACCTTAACTTTCATCTCCACACGTCAGTGCTTCCTCATCTTGCTTGACTTGAAGTCAGTGCATTTCTTCAAGCCAGTAAGTTCTCTATACTGACTATTAAGCTGTAATTTTCACAGGAAAATTAGAATGTTCCTTCCCATTTTCCTAATTTCTCAACTGATTTTTCTCAGAATTCAGAATCCATAAATATTGAAATGCCAGGAGAGAATTTCCAAATGGAAATGCTGTTCCCTTCGTCCATTTTCAGAAGAAACCGTAGGATAGTGTTATCCTTCTCTTCTCCAATTTTTTTTTTCCTGCAAACTTATGGTTATCACCTCTTTAAGTGAGTAGCTCACAATTTTGCCTCCCCTGCAAATGGTCCCAAAACAGTGAAGTGGGTCCTCTTTAGCTGTGTCTTTAGTACATAATCCTGCATTTCTGACCATATGCAGGGAGTGTGACCCAGGGAAGGATCCCTGACTCAATGGGATTTCTCTTGCTGTCTCTAGAATTTGAACACCGGAACCCAGACGTACAGAGGCTGGGAGCCATCGTGGTGTGCTATATTGATGACGGCAGCCGTGGGTGGTGTGGGGGCAGTTAATTGACAGCTACCTGTTGCTGACATCCCAGGAACTGCCTGAACCTCCTCTTTCCCAGTCATAAGATATCTAAGATTCTGCAGTATTCTTCATTAAATCCTAGCATGGTTTAAGCTAGCCAGAATTAGGTTCTGTTGCTTTCAATCAACAGAACCTTAGCTAATACATTGTTATTTCCTGGTCTTTGTTCCTTTAATTTTCCAGGAAAAGAAGGGAAAATGGCTTACTGGTTTTAAAAAGAGACAAGGGACAACATACCATTTATGCAAAATTTAGAAGCACTCAAAGGAAACTCTGGAAAGTTCCTGAGACATACCTAGGTAGGATCAGCATAAAACTTGAACAGTGTATCTAGATCATGGTTGCCATGGTTGCCTTGACACAATGAACATCTGTATCAAGATCATATTTTCTTGGTGGGACAGAGAGAAGCACAAGGCGGGACTCACATTTACAGTAATCCTTGTTTTCCAGGAACCATACAACCCAGTTTGTCCAGAGCTGTTCATCTTAAGTTTGTTATCCCACCATAATTATAAATAGAACCTCCTTTTTCTCTCAAGAATATCCCACTTTGGATGATAATTTCTGTGACTACCCATTAAGAATATTTAATAACTATAGAAAACTGCTTCTCTATATTTTTTGTATGTTTGAAACATTTTATAACAGAAATATCTTTAAAGTTATCACCTACACAGAATATAGCTGCCAAATGCTCCTACTCTGCTATTCTAACCATGAATCCCTCTGGGGCCCCTTCCTCCTACGGCGCTTGTAAGGATGAAATGAAATAAGCTCTATGAAGTGCCCAACAGTGACCAACACTGAATAAAATACAGCCACCATAGGAGGCCTTCCCTTATGTTCACCAAACTCCTGATAAGTTATTCGGTGATGTTTTAATCTTAATATTTTATGTAGATTATACATTCATCTGATTCAAAATGCAAAAGGTACAAAAGCGTATACAGTTAAAAGTTTCCCAACCCACTACCATTTATCTCCCTGGAGGCAACTGTTTCCAGATTTTTGAATATCCTTAAAGAATATCATATGTATGGAAAAGAAAGATTATATATTTATATGCATCTGTGTATGCATTTTCCTATGAGAGGCTCACAAAGTCTCCTTGAAGAGATATCATTATTACAAATACCCCTCAATTTACAATGGGGTTATATTCCAATAAACTTATGAAAATATTGTAAGCTGAAAATGCATTTAATACACTTAACCTACTAAACATCATAGCTTAGCTCGGCCTACCTTAAACACTCACATTAACCTACAGTTAGGCAAAATCATCTAACAGAAAGCCCATTTTATAATAAAGTGGGCTTTGAATATCTCATGTAATATAATGAATACTGTACTGAAAGTGGAAAACAGAATGGTTGTATGAGTACTCAAAGTACAGCTTCTGCTGAATGTGTATTGCTTTCAAACTATCTTAAAGTTGAAAAATCATAAGTCAAAATATTCTAAGTCAGGGATTGTTTGTACTTCTACTTTACATGATGAAATTGAGCCTTGAAAAGATTAAGTGACTCGCCCAAGGTCACACTGGCAGTTAAATAGTGAAACTTGGATCCAAATTGTTCAGTCACTACATGTATTGTCTTGAAATTTGAAAAAGAGGAAGAGGAATTAAACTACTAAATTGAAGGACTATTTTAGGCATAGAAGAAGCAGATGCCTTCATGTCCAAGTGATTGTGAAAAGCCCACTTGCCCCAAAATATGTCTCCTGGTCATATGAAATTCCACCATTTCAGATTTTTACCTGGGGATTTAGAGTAATCTGCTGTTTTCCTAGAGCTCCCCTAAAATAGAAATAGAAAATTTTGGAAGGCTAAATATATGCTAACATTGGAAAACTGATTTTCTCCCCTTCGTAAGGCAAGGTACTGAAGGAGGGGGCCCTACGGGCCGTGCAGGGACATCCTGGAGGCATGGGGAGAAGAAACTGAAAGGCAAGTTTGTATGGAACAAAGAATACCGATCTCAGGATTCTCCCTTGAACCTGCCCTAACTTTGTTCAAATAGACTCAGCCACTGACCTGCTGTCAAAAGACCACAGCCAATCTGACTTGTTTTCAATATAATGATGAATATTGATTTGGTCCCTTCATCCAACATTCTCAGCTGGATCTTTTTTGACCAAGGATATACATTACTAGGTGAGTACAGGCAGTTAATTCTTCCACACGGGACTTCGGAGTTTCTGAGTTAACCAGAATCACCCACCTTAACATCTGCCAGTTTATACCCCAAGTCCTGACCAGTGCCCCCTACCTGCTATGCCTCATGTTTTCAATAGAGCATAAAATCAGAAATGAAAGATGAAACATCATAGCCAATATCACAGAAATACAAAGGATCCTAAGAAACTGCTAGGTATAATTACACACTAACTAATTGGATCATCTAGAAGAAATGGATAAATTCCCAGACACATAAAACCTACCAAGATTGACTCATGAAGAAATTTAAAAATCTGAACAGACTAATAGCAAGCAAGGAGGTTGAATCCGTAAGAAAATGTCTCCTATCAATGAAAAACCCAAAACCAGATGGCTTCCCAGATTAATTCTACCAAATATTTTAAGAAGAACTAATACCAGTCCTTCTCAAACTCTTCCAAAAAGCTGAAGTGGAGGGAATACTTCCAAACTCATCTTACAGGGCCAGCATTACCCTGATTCCAAAGCCAGACAAGAACACTACAAGAAAGGAAAATGACAGGCCAATATCCTTGATCTACATAGATGCAAAAATCCTCAACAAAATCCTAGCAAACCAAATTCAATAGCACATTGAAAGAATCATTCACCATGATCATGTCATGGTTCAACATAAGCAAATCAATACATATAATATACCATATTAGAAAAATAAAGGATAGAAACTATATGGCCATCACAATAGATATAGAAAAAGTTTTTGACAAAATTCAAAACCCTTTCATGGTGAAAAAAAAAAACACCCAACAGATCACGTATTGAGGGACTGTATCCCAACAAAATAAAGGCCATATATGACAAACCCATAGCTAACACCATGATCAATGGTGAAAAGTTGAAACTTTTCCTCTACCATCAGGAACAAGACAAGGATGCCCACAGACACCACTTCTCAGGGTAATTAGGCAAAAGAAAGAAATAAAAGGCATCCTAATAGGAAAGGAAGAAGTGAAACTGTCTCTACTGACGGCATGATCTTGTTATATATAGAAAACCCTACAAACCTTCACTAAAAAAAGGTTAGAATTCAACACAAAGAAGGGAACAATAGACACTGGGGGACTCCAAAGGTGGGAGGGAAGGATGGTGGGAGCAAGGGTTGAAAAACTACCTATCGATTACTATGCTCACTGCTTGGGTGGTGGGATCATTAGAAGCCCAAACCTCAGCACCATACAATATACCTGTTTAAGAAACCTGTACATCTACCCTCCTGACTCTAAAATGCAACATACAATATTTAAAAAACAAAAACAAATAAATAAAATTTGAAAACTGTTAGAACTGAACTGATAGGTGAAATCAGTAAAGTTGTAGGATACAAAATCAACAGATAGAGCCTTGAACACAGCAACATCCAGCTGTCTGACACGAAAGTCTCAGGGGCAAGAAAACCTCTATATGAACTCAGAAACAATGAGCTAAGTTGTGTTTATGTCTGAAAGGATGTTAAGAACTTCATTCATGTTACATCAGAGCCAACAGAAAGAACCAACAGGAAACCTATACCCAACAAACAGAAATGACAAGATGAAGGGAAAGCAGAGGTAAGGGCTTACCTTAGAAAGGGCAAGTGATTAGCTCAATATGCAATACAATGTTTGCTCCTGAGCCAAAAATTTGCACAATAATTTGGACATTACTTGCACAACCAGAAAAATCAGCCACTCATTAGGAAAATGTGTTTCTGTATAAGTCTTAGGACTCAGCTATCTATAATAACATGAAAAGACAATATTTTCATCCAAAATGAGTATTTTTGTTTGTCTTGGCTTGTTATTCTAACGTCAACAGCCTCTAAATAAACTGTTGAAGTACATGATATAACCACCTCTTTCTCCATCTTTCCCATTGCTCCCATAGGGTTTCAGTTGTGCAATTTCACCATTAGCAAAGCTTTTCGCTGAAATCTGGCTTTTCAAAGGGAGAGTATCCAGAAACAGAAGATGCTGATCTGGGAGGCTCTTCCTAATAGAACTGCTGCTTCAGTTTAACTTGAAAAAGCCCACACCCAGTTCCTAATGACAAACATCTGAACACCGGGTCTTCCCCTGAGCAAGACCATGCTATGCCTCCTGCTCGCTCTGTTCTATAAGCAACCCACAGATTGCTCCCTGTGAAGAGGAGCCTGCAAGGGGAGCAGCATTCCACCAGACCCTGATTTAGCAAGATATTTCCATATCATTCCCCCAACCAGCTGGAAGTCCTCCACTGCTCTTGTGTAAAAATCTAACTCATCTCACTGAATTTCCTGATTTAAAAGTCTAATTCATTTCACCAAAAGTGTGACAGAAGGAAACCAAGTTCACCATCTCTCTCTTACCAAACCAAAGCTATTGCATGTGCATTCTGGGGGGAAAACATGGTCCAAATATGTTATGGAGGGGGTACCAGCCCAGTGTCATCCTCTTACTATTGCCATAGGATCTTGGCTGATGGCATCAGAGGAAAAACAAGTTTATCGATTACTTTCAACCATTAAGCTCACTCCTCCATGAAAAATATGTCACAAGTCCAATGTCTCTTATAAAATAAGCACTGCAAAATATAAAGGAGTCACAGTTTTAAAATGGGACACACGTTCTCTAAGCGGTGAACCACGTTAGAGGTGCACTGTTTACAATGTATAAAGTCCGCTGGAGCCAGGGTTAGGAAGCGCATCTGTTCTTTGATGTTCTGGGATGAAGGAGAAAGGAAAATGTGCTGCCAGAAGTGAGTGGGAAGGAGCCCATGAGATAAAGGAAGTAAATCCATTTGCTGATTGCAATAATAATGGTAATACACGAAGCTATACATACATACATACATACATACATACATACATACATACATGCAAACTTTCACATTTTTAAAAAAAAAGAACTTAAGGCTTCCACTCATGTAATCAGCCCTTATGAACTCTCCTGATTAGCTGCAAGGAAAATCTTCCTTTCTCCTCTTTCTTGCACCATCCTGGACTCCCTTTTGACTTTTTTTTTTTTAACTTATAAACGAACAGCTCATATTCTGAAGTTTGTAGTCCCCTCCTGCCCCCTCTCTCTCTATACGGCTCATTTACATTGGCAGCTGTCGTGCTGCTGGGCATCCTCAAACCCACAAGTTTCCCTTTAATGTTTGAGCAGACAAACATGATCATGCACTAGGCATCACTGTGCCACTCAAAATGCTTTTTTGGTTTTTTTATTGCATCTGAGAAAAATCTCAAGGTTGCAAACCTGGAGTCAGAATTGTCTCCATGTGTCTCAGTGGGAAGAGTATCGTGTGAAGAAACAAGTTGATTCTACTAATGAAAAGGAATTTTTTTTGATATCAGGTCATCCTCCGAATGAATTTATATTACCGAGTGGAGGGTCACATGAAGAAAATGGTCAAACAGCACCACCTAGAGCAAGAGCTGAGAAGTGCAGCGGAGCCGGGCTGTGTCAGGAAAGAAAAGCAAGCTGGGGCCTGGCTCAGCGCTCTCCCCTCTGCTCCTGTCTGCACGGAAAGTTTAGGATGACAGTGGCAGGAAGCCTGTGCACCTAGTATGCATCACTTGAAGGGAACACACAGATTCCAGTAAACAGTTGGAAGGAAATGTTAACACCAGGCTCTGCTAAACAATATGAAATGACTCCTAGATGAGGCAAGCGACTTTCATCAAAGTTTCCTGATACCTGAAAAGACACCCCAGGGGATCCTGCGCTACATGTGGTGTATGTAAATTAAGCGGGTTTTTTTCCCCTTTGTAATCAAGGCTCATACACAAACAAAATCACACTTTAGAAATGGCCTATTTCAACTTGTAACTAGCTTGCTTTCAGGGGCTCCAGGTCAAAATGAAATAGAGCACAAAGACGCTTTCTCCTTAGGGATCATACACAAATTCACTCTGTCCGTTTCTTTCCCACATGGAGCAACAAAGCCGTCAGACCTCTCCATCCACCCATCGGGTCCTTCCTGATTAAAGTGAGATAAATCACAGCCCTCTCTCTCCAGATGGCAGGCGACAAGAGGGGGATGCTTGCCTCAAGAAGTCCTCCCCATCCCTCTGCATTCATGCAAGCTCGAGAGGAGAGATGCAAGAAATTACGGATGCATTTTAATTCCCCAGACCCTGCAATTAAAAATGGAAATTTTTTGGCCACGCCTGTTGGCTCACGCCTGTAATCCCAGCACTTTCAGAGGCCGAGGTCGGCAGATCACCTGGGGTCAGGAGTTCGAGACCAGCCTGGCCAACATGGTGAAACCCTGTCTCTACTAAAAATACAAAAATTAGCTAGGAATGGTGGTGGGCGCCTGTAGTCCCAGCTACTCGGGAGGATGAGGCAGGAGAATCACTTGAACCCGGGAGGCAAAGTTTGCAGTGAGCCAAGATCGCACCACTGCACTCCACTCTGGGTGACAAAGCAAGACTTCATCTCAAAAAATGTTTTTAAAAAATGGAAGTGTTGTTCTTTCATTTGTAAATGTGTTTTGGTAAAAGAGGGGCAGTTTAAGCAACCCTTTCTATTGTCTACATTGTTAAAATTCATCCGACATGGACTCTTGACTCCGTTTTGCCTGGGCAGACCCAATTCAAGCATTTACAACAGCTATAACCTCCTCAAATCAAAAAGAGGAATCAGCATTATTGCTAAGTTCAAATAAGGTCTTGTTTTATTTCATTTTTATTTTTGAATGCAGCCATTCCTCCATGTGCTGTCATCAGGTAAGATTGTCAGTCCTGATAAGGTAAAGGTATTATTACAAAATGCAATTCTTGAAAATTCAGTGTCTAACTACACTTTTAATAAGCCTTTCCCCCTCCCCTATGTATTCTCCCTTAGACACCCCTTCTCAAATTTAAAATCACAGAAACTAAAATATGATGCCTAAAGAGAGCCTAGCGACTGCCCAGTCCTCTAATTTGATGAGTGGGAGTACTGAAGCCCAGAGGAGGTCAAGTAATTTGTTCCCAATGTCTTAGATAAGAAGAAAATGACCAGCTGGGAAATCCCACTCATGTCAAGGCAGAGGCACAGGGCCACAGACTGTGGTTGAATTGTGCCACACTCCTACATCCTTCTTTAGGAATCACAGAACATTCCTGTGTTGAGTCGGAGTCACTGACTTCCTATTCAGGCTGATTGAGTTCTGTCCTTACAGGCTGCGACAAGAAGTTTTGGTATTATGCTACACCAAGACCATTTATCTAGTTCAAGAAATGCACAGTCCTTAGAGCCCAGCAACTTTCCCCATGTCCAGTAAATGTAGCTTCTCCATTAGAAGCTGTCAGAATGGAGCCTTCTGGCTCAACTTGATTTTGATTTGTGCAAGAATGAATGGTTGTGCTAAGACAGCTTTCCTAGCTGATAGAGAGCGAAACTTTTTTCTCATAATCTATAAAAACATTAAATTAGAACTTTTTTCTCATAATCTGTGAAAAAATATTAAATTAAATCTGGCTCGTCTTGATTTTGATTTGTGCAAGAATGAATGGTTGTGCTAAGACAGCTTTCCTAGCTGATAGTGAGCAAAACTTTTTTCTCATAATCTATAAAAAATATTAAATTAGAAGCATAGAGTTTATTTCATGACTTTTATCTTCCTGCAATTTTCTTGTGGGCATAAATGATTTGTTTTTATCCTGCCTGCCCCCCAATCCCTTTTCCAAGAGACTGAAAAAGTATCTAGTGCAAAGTGGAGACTCAAATATTTTTTAATAAACAGTGATCCCAGCCACCCAGTGCATGTTGCCAAATGCCAACCCCATAAATAATCAAACACATCATCTCATTCAGCCAATCAAAATCAAGTGCTACGTATTTTTTTAAGTTTTCCTAGCCCTTGGGCATCTGCTTTCTCAGCATTTCCCAAACTTGAGTCATTCTCATCCTGCCTTCCTAATTTTGATCTGTCAATTACCTCTACTATTATTTATTTCATATATTTTTAAATAGACCCACTTTTGAAACTTAAATACACGCCTTTTAAAAGGAAGCTTTATTACTACTATACATCAAAAGCCATTATTACTTGTTCTAAGTACTCATAACAAGATGGTCACAACTATTAAAATTTACTAATGTGCATCCACATACTCTCTAAATTCATGGAGCATCTGCACACACTTTAAGAAACAATTCTGCATTACTCACTCAATTTTCTTGACATCCTTCTGAGGCAGGACAAACCTTGGGCCCAAAGAATTGAGGTAGGAGTCCAAGCAAGTTGCCAGCCACATAAAGGCAAACCTTGGCTCGGAAGTCAGGACTACCAGCCCCTAGGTTATGGTTCATGCTCTTTCCTCTGCTCTCCAGAACCTCCTATCTCCAAGTGTAGTTAGCAGCCCAGATGCAGCAGCATCCTCTAGAGACTTGTTAAAAATGCAGAAGCTCAGGCTCCACCCCAGGCCTATGCAGACTGAATCTGCATTTTAACAAGGTCCAGGTAATTCAAGTGCACATTAAGTTTGAAAAGGCCTGGTATAGATCAGCGGTTCTCTAACTTAGCAGCACATTAGAACCATCTGTAGAGACTTTAAAAATACCAGTGCCTGGGCTTCACCTCCCAGAGAATCTGACTTAAGTGTCTGGGGTTTGCCCTGAGTCTAGGTATTTTTAAAAACTCCTCAGCTTATACAAAGCTGGCAGGGCCGGGCACAGTGGCTCATGCCTATAATCCCAGCAGTTCGTGAGGCCAAAGTGGGCAGATTGCTTGAGTCCAGGAGTTTGAGATTAGCCTGGGCTAAAATCCCAACCCTAAAAAAAAAAAAATACAAAAAGTAGTTGGGCATGGTGGTGGCACATACCTGTAGTCCCGGCTACTCAGGAGGCTGAGTCCTCACTTCAACCCAGGAGGTCACGGTCTGGTCAACAGAGCAAGACCCTGTATCAAAACAAACAAACAAGCAAACAAAAAATGCTAGCAGCTTACCAGCTAGGGAGGCCTGTAGAGGCAAGTTTTCCAAATGGGGCTACATTAGTTGTTCCAGAACTTTAGCTGCATCAAAACCACCTGGATGGCTTGTTCAGCTACAGAGGGTCTGGCCATGCCCCTAGAGTTTCCAGCTGAGGGTCTGGAATGAGGCCCGATGATTTGCATTTCTAACAATCTCCAGGTGATGCTGATGCTGTGGGTCCAGGGACCACATTTTGAGAATCTATGCTAAATGAATCGGAGAAGACCAAAGCTCAAACTTATTCCAAGAACTTTTCAAGGCCCACCTGCAAGTTGTAGTGGAAGTAAGCATCTAAGGGTGCAAAAAAGTTTCACTGTAGACTAAGGCCTTTTACCTGAGCTCTCAAATGTTCACATTTCTCTTATCAACCTAAATAACAAACAGAGAGAGGCTCTCCACAAGAAAAAGATATTCGTTTGGAAACAGAGCCTTGCAATAGAAACAGGCAAGCCAGAGTAAACTATATGCATATTCACGGAGGTAAAGGAAGACAAAAGAAAAAATGAGGAAGATTATATGATCATTTGGAAATGACTATCCTTGGCTACAAAGATCAATAACAAAGGTGATGCCAGGCCCAGGTTGGACAGGCAGTTGTTGGGCAAATATCCTTCAGAAGCATTGTTGTGTGCAAAGTTGCAATGGGCTTTGTGCAAGATTGTGTTTTTTGCAGTCTTCTGTGATAAGTTTTTGTTATCAGGCATACAAGCCCAAGAATCCTTTATTGCATGGCCTTCCCTGGCTCTATTTGTCAGGGTTTTGGTTAGGGGAGGGGTATTTTTAACACTCTCAATGTAAAAAATGCCATAAGGTAGGTACCCCAATTGCTTGTTTCGTCTTCATAAAATAACTTTTCCACCCGAACAAAGTCTACACATAAATTGTAAAAATACCCTGGCATGCAGTCCCTGGAAAAGTCTGGAGTCATTCTCGGGGTTCCCACCCAGGTGGGCAAGTGTAGCCACCACAGATAAACACAAAGTAGGGGTCTCCGCTGGGGTTCAGCGGCAGGCAGTGGCCCTGGTTCTGATATTTGGCTGGAAACACAGCTCCTCTTTGTCACCCTCAGGACATTTCAGCTATTTCCTAGATAATAATCTCACTTCACCCTGCACAAAACAGGCACATGATCATGTCACTCTGACCTGGTTTGAGTCCAAGGAGAATTTTGTTTTTAAAATAATTTAGGTTAGTAGTTAAAATATGAACTTTGGGCCAGGAGTGGTGGCCCATGCCTATAATCCCAGCACTTTGTGAGGCCAAAGTGGGCAGATTGCTTGAGTCCAGGAGTTTGAGACTAGCCTGGGCTAAAACCCCATCCCTACAAAAAAAAAAAATACAAAAAGTAGTTGGGCATGGTGGTGGCACATACCTGTAGTCCCGGCTACTCAGGAGGCTGAGTCCTCGCTTGAACCCAGGAGGTCATGGTATGGTCAACAGAGCAAGACCCTGTATCAAAACAAAGAAACAAACAAACAAAAAATGCTAGCAGCTTACCAGCTAGGGAGGCCTGTAGAGCCAAGTTTTCCAAATGGGGCTACATTAGTTGTTCCAGAACTTTAGCTGCATCAAAACCACCTGGATGGCTTGTTCAGCTACAGAGGGTCTGGCCATGCCCCTAGAGTTTCCAGCTGAGGGTCTGGAATGAGGCCCGATGATTTGCATTTCTAATAATCTCCAGGTGATGCTGATGCTGTGGGTCCAGGGACCACATTTTGAGAATCTATGCTAAATGAATCGGAGAAGACCAAAGCTCAAACTTATTCCAAGAACTTTTCAAGGCCCACCTGCAAGTTGTAGTGGAAGTAAGCATCTAAGGGTGCAAAAAAGTTTCACTGTAGACTAAGGCTTTTTACCTGAGCTCTCAAATGTTCACATTTCTCTTATCAACCTAAATAACAAACAGAGAGAGGCTCTCCACAAGAAAAAGATATTCGTTTGGAAACAGAGCCTTGCAATAGAAACAGGCAAGCCAGAGTAAACTATATGCATATTCACGGAGGTAAAGGAAGACAAAAGAAAAAATGAGGAAGATTATATGATCATTTGGAAATGACTATCCTTGGCTACAAAGATCAATAACAAAGGTGATGCCAGGCACAGGTGGGACAGGCAGTTGTTGGGCAAATATCCTTCAAAAGCATTGTTGTGTGCAAAGTTGCAATGGGCTTTGTGCAAGATTGTGTTTTTTGCAGTCTTCTGTGATAAGTTTTTGTTATCAGGCATACAAGCCCAAGAATCCTTTATTGCATGGCCTTTCCTGGCTCTATAAGTCAGTGTTTTGGTTAGGGTAGGGGTATTTTTAACACTCTCAATGTAAGAAATGACTTAAGGTAGGTACCCCAATGACTTGTTTGGACTTCATAAAATAACTTATCATAAAATCTCTGTAAACGTGGAAATATCTACACCGCTATCTCTGTAAATGTGTAAACATTTACAACGCTATCTATATAAACATGGAACTATTTACACCGCCGTCTCTATAAACATGGAAACATCTACACCGCTATCTCTATAAACATGGAAATATCTACACCGCTATCTTTATAAACATGGAAATAACTACACCGCTATCTGTATAAACATGGAAATATCTACACCACTGTCTCTATAAACATGGAAATATCTACAATACTATCTCTATAAACACGCAAATATCTACATCACTGTCTCTATAAACATGGAAATATCTACACCGCTATCTGTATAAACGTGGGAACATCTACACCGCTAACTCTATAAACCTGGAAATATCCACACCGCTATAAGTATAAATGTGGAAATATCTACACCGCTATCTGTATAAACATGGAAGTATCTACACCGGTATGTGTATAAACGTGGAAATATCTGCACCGCTATGTGTATAAACTTGGAAATTTCTACACCGCAATCTATATAAAAATGGAAATATCTTCAGCGCTATCTGTATAAACTTGGAAATATCTACACCGCTATCTCTATAAACGGGGAAATATCTACACCGATATCTGTATAAACGTGGGAATATCTACACCGCTATCCCTATAAACGTGTAAACATTTGCACGGCTATCTGTATAAACATGGAAATATTTACACCGCTATCTCTAAAAACATGGAAATATCTTCACCGCTATGTCTATAAACATGAAAATATTTACACCGATATCTGTATAATCATGGAAATATTTACACCGCTATCTGTAAAAACTTGGAAATATTTACACCGCTATGTCTATAAAAATGGAAATATCTACACCGCTATCTCCATAAACATGAAAATATCTACACTGTTGTTTGTATGCACATGAAAATATCTACACCGCTATCTCTATAAACATAGAAATATCTACATTGCTTTCTGTATAAACATGGAAATATCTACAGAGCTATCTGTATAAACATGGAAATATCTACACCGCAATCTGTATAAACATGGAAATATCTACACGGAAAGCTGTATAAACATGTAAATATCTAGACAGTCATCTCTATAAACATGGAAATATCTATACCGCTATTTGTATAAACATGGAAATACCCACACCGCTACCTGTATAAACATGGATATATCCACACCGCTATCTGTATAAAGATGGAAATATCTGCACCGCTATCTTTATAAACATGGAAATATCTGCAATTCTATCTGTGTAAACATAGAAATATCTACACGGCTATTTGTGTAAACATGAAAATATCTGCACCGCTGTCTGTATAAAGATGGAAATATCTACACCACTATCTGTAAAACGTGGAAATATCTACACCGCTCCCTGTGTAAACCTGGAAATATCTACACCGATATCTGCATAAACATGGAAATATCTACACCGCTATCTGTATAAACAAGGAAATATCTACACCGCCATCTGTATGAACATGGAAATACCAACACCGCTATCTGTATAAATGTGGAAATATCCACACCGCTATCTCTATAAACATGGAAATATCTACACCACTTTCTCTATAAACATGGAAATATCTACACTGCAATCTCTATACACATGGAAATATCTACACCGCCATCTCTATAAACATGAAAATATCTACACCGCCATCTTCAGAAACATGGATGTATCTACACCGCCATCTGTATAAACATGGAAATACCTACACCACTATCTGTATAAACATGGAAATATCTTCACTGCCATGTGTATAAACATGGAAATATCTACACCGCCATCTGTATAAAGATGGAAATATCTACACCGCCATCTGTATAAATATGGAAATACCTACACCGCTACCTCTATATACATGTAAATATCTACACCGCTATCTGTATAAACAAGGAAATACCAACACCGTTATCTGTATAAACATGGAAATATCTACACCGCTATCTCTATAAACATGAAAATACCTACACCACCATCTCTATAAACATGAAAAAATTTACACCGCTATCTCTATAAACATAGAAATAACTACACCGCCATCTCTATAAACATGGAATATCTACAACGCCATCTGCATAAACATGGAAATATCTACACAGACATCTGTATAAACTTGGAAATATCTACACTGACATCTGTAGAAAGACGGAAATATCTATAAAGCGATCTGTATAAACATGGGAATTTCTACACCGCTACCTGTAAAAACATGGAAATATCTACACCGCTATCTGTATCAACATGGAAATAACTACACCGCAATCAGTATAAACATGGAAATATCTACACAGCAATCTGTGCAAAGATGGAAATATCTACACCGCAGTCTCTATAAACATGGAAATATCTACACCGCTATCTTTATAAACATGGAAATAACTACACCGCTATCTGTATAAACATGGAAATTTTTACACCGCTATCTGTATAAACATGGAAATATCTCCACCGCTATCTTTATAAACACGGAAATACCTACACCGGTATCTTTAAAAACATGGAAATACCTACACTGCTATCTCTATAAACAATGAAATATCTACAACGCTATCTGTGTAAACATGGAAATATCTACACAGCTATCTGTGTAAACTTGGAAATATCTACACCGCAATCTGTGTAAGCATGGAAATATCTACAACACTATCTGTGTAAACATGGAAATATTTACAACGCTATTTGTGTAAACAGGGAAATATCTACACAGCTATCTGTAAAACGTGGAAATATCTACACCACTATCTGTATAACCCTGAAAATATCTACACCGCTATCTGTATCAACATGTAAATAACTACACCGCTATCTGTATAAACATGGAAATATCTACAATGATATCTCTGTGAACATCGAAATATCGACACAGGTATCAGTGTAAAATTGGAAATATCTACACCGCTATCTGTGTAAAGTTTGCAATGTCTACACCGCAATCTGTGCAAAGATGGAAATATCTTTACCGCTATATCAGTAAACATGGAAATATCTACACCGCTATATGTATAACCATGGTAATATCTACACCACCATCTATATAAGCATGGAAATATCTACACAACCAACTGTATAAACATGGAAATATCTAAAATGCCATCTGTTGAAAGATGGAAATATCTACACCGCAATCTGTGTAAACATGGAAATATCTACACCGATATCTGCAAAAACATGGAAATATCTACACTGCTATCTGTATAAACATGGAAATATCTACACTGCGATCTGTATAAACATGGAAATATCTAAACTGTGATCTGTATAAACATGGAAATATCTACACCGCTATCTGTATAAACGTGGAAATATCTACACAGCTATCTCCATAAACATGGAAATATCTACACTGCCATCTGTATAAACATGGAAATACTTACAAAGTCATCTGTATAAACATGGAAACAGCTACACAGCCATCTGTATAAACATGGAAATAACTACACAGCCATCTGTGTATACATGGTAATATCTACACCGCTATCTGTATAAACATGGAAAAAACTACACCGCTATTTGTATAAACAAGGAAATATCTACACCGTGATCTGTATAAACATGGAAGTAGCTACACGGCTATTTGTATAAACAAGGAAATATCTACACCGCTATCTGTATAAGCATGGAAATATCCACACCGCTATTTGTATAAACAAGGAAATATCTACACCGTGATCTGTATAAACATGGAAATAACTTCACCGCTATTTGTATAAACAAGGAAATATCTACACCGCCATCTGTTTAAACTTGGAAATATATACACAGACATCTGTTTATACATGGAAATATCTACACTGCTATCTGTATAAACATGCTAATAACTACACCGCTATCTGTATAAATATGGAAATATTTGCACCGCTATCCCTATAAGCATGGTAATATCAACATCGCGATCTGTATAAACATGGAAATATCTACACCATGATCTGTATAAACATGGAAATATCTACACCGCAATCTGTATAAACATGGAAATATCTACACCGTGATCTGTATAAACTTGGAAATATCTACACCGCCATCTCTAGAAACATGGAAATATCTACACCCCTATATGTATAAACATGGAAATATCCATACCGCTATCTCTATAAACATGGAAACATCAACACCACTATCTCTATGAACATGAAAATATCTACACCACCATCTCCATAAACATGGAAATATCTACACCGTGATCAGTATAAACGTGGAAATATCTACACCGCTATCTGAATAAACATGGAAATATCTCCACTGCTATCTCTATAAACATCGAAATATCTACACCGCCATCTGTATAAACATGGAAATACTTACAAAGTTATCGGTATAAAGATGGAAATATCTACACCGCCATCTGTATAAACATGGAAATATCTACACAGCCATGTGTATATACATGGAAATATCTACACCGCTATCTATATAAACATGGAAATAACTACACCGCTATCTGTGTAAACATGGAAATATCTACACCGCCATCTACATATCCATGGAAAATCTGTGCCGCCATCTGTATAAACATGGAAATATCTACATGGTCATTTGTGTATAGATGGAAATATAAACACCGCCATCTGTACAAACATAGAAATATCTGCACCGCTATCTGTATAAACTTGGAAATATCTACACCGCGGTCTGTACAAACATGGATATATCTAAACCACTATCTGTATAAACGAGGAAATATCTACACCGCTATCTCTATAAACTTGGAAATATCTACACCGTGATCTGTATAAACATGGAAATATTTACACCGCTATCTGTATAAACATGGAAATTTGTACACCGTTATCTGTATAAATATGGAAATATCTACACCGCTATCTCTATAAACATGGAAATATCTACACCGCCATCTGTATAAACATGGAAATACCTATACAGTCATCTGTGTAAACATGGAAATATCTACACCACCATCTGTATAAACATGGAAATATCTACAATGCCATCTGTATACACATGGAAATACCTACACGGCAATCTGTGTATAGATGGAAACATCAACACCGCCATCTGCACAAACATGGAAATATCTACACTGCTATCTGTATAAACATGGAAATATCTACACTGCGGTCTGTATAAACATGGAAATATCTACACCGGTATCTGTATGAACATGGAAATATCTACACTACGATCTGTATAAACATGGAAATATATACACCGCTATTTGTATATACATGGAAATATCTGGAACGCTATCTCTATAGACATGGAAATATCTACAAAGCCATCTGTATAAACATGGAAATAGCTACACAGTCATGTGTAGGAACATGGAAATATCTACACGGCCATCTGTATAAACATAGAAATATCTACACAGCCCTCTGTATAAATATGGAGATATCTGCATAGGCATCTGTATAAACATGGAAATAACTGCACCGCTATCTGTATAAACATGGAAATACCTACACCGCTGTCTGTATAAACATGGAAATATGAACACTGCTATGTGTATATACATGGAAATATCTCCACTGCTGTCTGTATATACATGGAAATATCTCCACCGTTATCTGTATAAACATGGAAATATCTACAGCGCCATCTCTATAAACATTGAAATATCTACACTCCCATCTGTAAAAACATGGAAATATCTACACAGTCATCTGAATAAACATGGAAATATCTACACCACCATCTGTATAAACATGGAAATACCTACAATACCATCTGTATACACATGGAAATATCTACACAGACATCTGTATAAATATGGAAATATCTACACCGCCATCTGTGTAAACATGGAAATATCTACACTGCCATCTGTAGAAAGATGGAAATATCTACACCGCTATCTCTATAAATATGGAAATCTCTACACCGCCATCTCTATAAACATGAAAATGTCTACACCGCCATCTCCATAAAGATGGAAGTATCTACTCCGCCATGTGTATAAACACGGAAATATCTACACCACCATCTGTGAAAACATGGAAATATCTACACCGCTATCTGTATAAACATGGAAATATCTACACCGCCATCTGCATGTCCATGGAAATATCTACGCAACCATCTGTATGAACATGGAAATAACTACACGGCCATCTGTGTATAGATGGAAATATCAACACCGACATCTGTGCAAACATGGAAATATCTACACCGCTATCTCTATAAACATGGAAATATCTGCACTGCCATCTGTAAAAACATGGAAATACCTGTACAGTCATCTGTATAAACATGGAAATATCTACAATGCCATCTGTATGCACATGGAAATATCTACACAGCCATCTGTATAAATATGTAAATATCTACACTGCTATCTCTATAAACATGGAAATATCTACACCGCCATCTCTATAAACATGAAAATATCTACACTGCCATCTCCATAAACATGGAACTAACTACTCCGCCATCTGTATAAACATGGAAATATCTACACCGCCATCAGGGTTAATAAGGAAATATCTACAATGCCATCTGTATAAAGATATAAATATCTGCACCGCGAGCTGTATAAACATGGAAATATCTACATCGCTATCGGTATAAACGTGGAAATACCAACACCACTATCGGTATAAACATGGAAATATCTACAACGCCATCTATATAAACATGGAAATATCTACACCGCTATGTCTATAAACATGGAAACACCTACACCGCTATCTCTATAAACATGGAAATATCTACAACGCTATCTGTATAAACATGGAAATATCTACACCGCTATCTGTATAAACATGGAAATATCTACAACGCGATCTGTATAAACAGGGAAATATCTACACAGACATCTGTATAAACATGGAAATGTCTTCAACACGATCTGTATAAATATGGAAATATATACACCGCTATCTGTATAAACATGGTAATATCTACACCACCATCTATATAAACATGGAAATATCTACACTGCCCTCTGTATAAACATGGAAATATCTACAATGCCATCTGTGGAAAGATGGAAATATCTACACCGCAATCTCTGTAAAGGTGGAAATATCTACACCGATATCTGTAAAAACATGGAAATATCTACACCGCTATCTGTATAAACATGGAAATATCTACACCGCGATCTGTATAAACATGGAAATATCTACAGCGCCATCTCTATAAACATTGAAATATCTACACTGCCATCTGTAAAAACATGGAAATATCTACACAGTCATCTGAATAAACATGGAAATATCTACACCACCATCTGTATAAACATGGAAATACCTACAATACCATCTGTATACACATGGAAATATCTACACAGACATCTGTATAAATATTGAAATATCTACACCGCCATCTGTATAAACATGGAAATATCTACACTGCCATCTGTAGAAAGATGGAAATATCTACACCGCTATCTCTATAAATATGGAAATATCTACACCGCCATCTCTATAAACATGAAAATATCTACACTGCCATCTCCATAAAGATGGAAATATCTACACCGCCATGTGTATAAACACGGAAATATCTACACCACCATCTGTGTAAACATGGAAATAACTACACCGCTGTCTGTATAAACTTGGAAATATCTACACCGCCATCTGCATGTCCATGGAAATATCTAGTCCGCCATCTGTAAAAACATGGAAATATCTACACGGCCATCTGTGTATAGATGGAAATATCAACACCGCCATCTGTAGAAACATGGAACTATCTACACCGCTATCTCTATAAACATGGAAATATCTGCACTGCCATCTGTAAAAACATGGAAATACCTATACAGTCATCTGTATAAACATGGAAATACCTACAATGCCGTCTGTATACACATGGAAATATCTACACAGCCATCTGTATAAACATGTAAATATATACACTGCTATCTCTATAAACCTGGAAATATCTACAACGCCATCTCTATACACATGAAAATATCTTCACTGCCATCTCCATAAACATGGAACTAACTACTCCGCCATCTGTATAAACATGGAAACATCTACACCGCCATCTGTGTCAATAAGGAAATATCTACAATGCCATCTCTATAAAGATATAAATATCTGCACCGCGAGCTGTATAAACATGGAAATATCTACATCGCTATCTGTATAAACGTGGAAATACCAACACCGCTATCGGTATAAACATGGAAATATCTACAACGCCATCTATATAAACATGGAAATATCTACACCGCTATGTCTATAAACATGGAAATACCTACACCGCTATCTCTATAAACATGGAAATA
Source organism: Pan troglodytes (assembly GCF_028858775.2). Taxonomy (NCBI): domain Eukaryota; kingdom Metazoa; phylum Chordata; class Mammalia; order Primates; family Hominidae; genus Pan; species Pan troglodytes. The sequence continues at coordinate 7,404,899 of NC_072417.2, forward strand.
TCTACACCGCTATCTGTATAAACATGGAAATATCTACAACGCCATCTGTAGAAAGATGGAAATATCTACACCGCAATCTGTGTAAACATGGAAATATCTACACCGATATCTGTAAAAACATGGAAATATCTACACCGTTATCTGTATAAACATGGAAATATCTACACCGCGATCTGTATAAACATGGAAATATCTACAGCGCCATCTCTATAAACACTGAAATATCTACACTGCCATCTGTAAAAACATGGAAATATCTACACAGTCATCTGAATAAACATGGAAATATCTACACCACCATCTGTATAAACATGGAAATACCTACAATACCATCTGTATACACATGGAAATATCTACACAGACATCTGTATAAATATGGAAATATCTACACCACCATCTGTATAAACATGGAAATATCTACACTGCCATCTGTAGAAAGATGGAAATATCTACACCGCTATCTCTATAAATATGGAAATAACTACACCGCCATCTGTATAAACATGAAAATATCTACACTGCCATCTCCATAAAGATGGAAGTATCTACTCCGCCATGTGTATAAACACGGAAATATCTACACCACCATCTGTGTACACATGGAAATAACTACACCGCTGTCTGTATAAACATGGAAATATCTACACCGCCATCTGCATGTCCATGGAAATATCTAGGCCGCCATTTGTATAAACATGATAATATCTACACGGCCATCTTTGTATAGATGGAAATATCAACACCGCCATCTGTAGAAACATGGAAATATCTACACCGCTATCTCTATAAACATGGAAATATCTGCACTGCCATCTGTAAAAACATGGAAATACCTATACAGTCATCTGTATAAACATGGAAATATCTACAATGCCGTCTGTATACACAAGGAAATATCTACACAGCCATCTGTATAAACATGAAAATATATACACTGCTATCTCTATAAACATGGAAATAACTACACCGCCATCTCTATACACATGAAAATATGTACACTGCCATCTCCATAAACATGGAACTAACTACTCCGCCATCTGTATAAACATGGAAACATCTACACCGCCATCTGTGTGAATAAGGAAATATCTACAATGCCATCTGTATAAAGATATAAATATCTGCACCGCGAGCTGTATAAACATGGAAATATCTACATCGCTATCTGTATAAATGTGGAAATACCAACACCGCTATCGGTATAAACATGGAAATATCTACAACGCCATCTATATAAACATGGAAATATCTACACCGCTATGTCTATAAACATGGAAATACCTACACCGCTATCTCTATAAACATGGAAATATCTACACCGCTATGTCTATAAACATGGAAATATCTACACCACCATCTATATAAACATGGAAATATCTACACCACCATCTGTATAAACATGGAAATATCTACAATGCCATCTGTAGAAAGATGGAAATATCTACACCGCAATCTGTGTAAACATGGAAATATCTACACCGATATCTGTAAAAACATGGAAATATCTACACCGCTATCTGTATAAACATGGAAATATCTACACCGCGATCTGTATAAACATGGAAATATCTACAGCGCCATCTCTATAAACATTGAAATATCTACACTGCCATCTGTAAAAACATGGAAATATCTACACAGTCATCTGAATAAACATGGAAATATCTACACCACCATCTGTATAAACATGGAAATACCTACAATACCATCTGTATACACATGGAAATATCTACACAGACATCTGTATAAATATTGAAATATCTACACCGCCATCTGTATAAACATGGAAATATCTACACTGCCATCTGTAGAAAGATGGAAATATCTACACCGCTATCTCTATAAATATGGAAATATCTACACCGCCATCTCTATAAACATGAAAATATCTACACTGCCATCTCCATAAAGATGGAAATATCTACACCGCCATGTGTATAAATACGGAAATATCTACACCACCATCTGTGTAAACATGGAAATAACTACACCGCTGTCTGTATAAACTTGGAAATATCTACACCGCCATCTGCATGTCCATGGAAATATCTAGTCCGCCATCTGTAAAAACATGGAAATATCTACACGGCCATCTGTGTATAGATGGAAATATCAACACCGCCATCTGTAGAAACATGGAACTATCTACACCGCTATCTCTATAAACATGGAAATATCTGCACTGCCATCTGTAAAAACATGGAAATACCTATACAGTCATCTGTATAAACATGGAAATATCTACAATGCCGTCTGTATACACATGGAAATATCTACACAGCCATCTGTATAAACATGTAAATATATACACTGCTATCTCTATAAACCTGGAAATATCTACAACGCCATCTCTATACACATGAAAATATCTTCACTGCCATCTCCATAAACACGGAACTAACTACTCCGCCATCTGTATAAACATGGAAACATCTACACCGCCATCTGTGTCAATAAGGAAATATCTACAATGCCATCTCTATAAAGATATAAATATCTGCACCGCGAGCTGTATAAACATGGAAATATCTACATCGCTATCTGTATAAACGTGGAAATACCAACACCGCTATCGGTATAAACATGGAAATATCTACAACGCCATCTATATAAACATGGAAATATCTACACCGCTATGTCTATAAACATGGAAATACCTACACCGCTATCTCTATAAACATGGAAATATCTACACCGCTATCTGTATAAACATGGAAATATCTACAACGCCATCTGTAGAAAGATGGAAATATCTACACCGCAATCTGTGTAAACATGGAAATATCTACACCGATATCTGTAAAAACATGGAAATATCTACACCGTTATCTGTATAAACATGGAAATATCTACACCGCGACTTGTATAAACATGGAAATATCTACAGCGCCATCTCTATAAACACTGAAATATCTACACTGCCATCTGTAAAAACATGGAAATATCTACACAGTCATCTGAATAAACATGGAAATATCTACACCACCATCTGTATAAACATGGAAATACCTACAATACCATCTGTATACACATGGAAATATCTACACAGACATCTGTATAAATATGGAAATATCTACACCACCATCTGTATAAACATGGAAATATCTACACTGCCATCTGTAGAAAGATGGAAATATCTACACCGCTATCTCTATAAATATGGAAATAACTACACCGCCATCTGTATAAACATGAAAATATCTACACTGCCATCTCCATAAAGATGGAAGTATCTACTCCGCCATGTGTATAAACACGGAAATATCTACACCAACATCAGTGTAAACATGGAAATATCTACACCGCTGTCTGTATAAACATGGAAATATCTACACCGCCATCTGCATGTCCATGGAAATATCTAAGCCGCCATCTGTATAAACATGGAAATATCTACACGGCCATCTGTGTATAGATGGAAATATCAACACCGCCATCTGTACAAACATGGAACTATCTACACCGCTATCTCTATAAACATGGAAATATCTGCACTGCCATCTGTAAAAACATGGAAATACCTATACAGTCATCTGTATAAACATGGAAATATCTACAATGCCGTCTGTATACACATGGAAATATCTACACAGCCATCTGTATAAACATGAAAATATATACACTGCTATCTCTATAAACATGGAAATAACTACACCGCCATCTCTATACACATGAAAATATCTACACTGCCATCTCCATAAACATGGAACTAACTACTCCGCCATCTGTATAAACATGGAAACATCTACACCGCCATCTGTGTGAATAAGGAAATATCTACAATGCCATCTGTATAAAGATATAAATATCCGCACCGGGAGCTGTATAAACATGGAAATATCTACATCGCTATCTGTATAAACATGGAAATACCAACACCGCTATCGGTATAAACATGGAAATATCTACAACGCCATCTATATAAACATGGAAATATCTACACCGCTATGTCTATAAACATGGAAATACCTACACCGCTATCTGTATAAACATGGAAATAACTACACCGCTATCTGTATAAACATGGAAATATCTACACCGCTATCTGTATAAACATGGAAATATCTACACCGCGGTCTGTATAAACAGGGAAATATCTACACCGCGATCTGTATAAACATGGAAATGTCTTCACCACGATCTGTATAAACATGGAAATATCTACACCGCTATCTGTATAAACATGGTAATATCTACACCACCATCTATATAAACATGGAAATATCTACACCGCCATCTGTATAAACATGGAAATATCTACACTGCCATCTGTAGAAAGATGGAAATATCTACACCGCTATCTCTATAAATATGGAAATATCTACACCGCCATCTCTATAAACATGAAAATATCTACACTGCCATCTCCATAAAGATGGAAGTATCTACTCCGCCATGTGTATAAACACGGAAATATCTACACCACCATCTGTGTAAACATGGAAATAACTACACCGCTGTCTGTATAAACATGGAAATATCTACACCGCCATCTGCATGTCCATGGAAATATCTAGGCCGCCATTTGTATAAACATGATAATATCTACACGGCCATCTTTGTATAGATGGAAATATCAACACCGCCATCTGTAGAAACATGGAACTATCTACACCGCTATCTCTATAAACATGGAAATATCTGCACTGCCATCTGTAAAAACATGGAAATACCTATACAGTCATCTGTATAAACATGGAAATATCTACAATGCCGTCTGTATACACAAGGAAATATCTACACAGCCATCTGTATAAACATGAAAATATATACACTGCTATCTCTATAAACATGGAAATAACTACACCGCCATCTCTATACACATGAAAATATGTACACTGCCATCTCCATAAACATGGAACTAACTACTCCGCCATCTGTATAAACATGGAAACATCTACACCGCCATCTGTGTGAATAAGGAAATATCTACAATGCCATCTGTATAAAGATATAAATATCTGCACCGCGAGCTGTATAAACATGGAAATATCTACATCGCTATCTGTATAAACGTGGAAATACCAACACCGCTATCGGTATAAACATGGAAATATCTACAACGCCATCTATATAAACATGGAAATATCTACACCGCTATGTCTATAAACATGGAAATACCTACACCGCTATCTGTATAAACATGGAAATATCTACACCGCTATCTGTATAAACATGGAAATATCTACACCACCATCTATATAAACATGGAAATATCTACACCGCCATCTGTATAAACATGGAAATATCTACAATGCCATCTGTAGAAAGATGGAAATATCTACACCGCAATCTGTGTAAACATGGAAATATCTACACCTATATCTGTAAAAACATGGAAATATCTACACCGCTATCTGTATAAACATGGAAATATCTACACCGCGATCTGTATAAACATGGAAATATCTACAGCGCCATCTCTATAAACATTGAAATATCTACACTGCCATCTGTAAAAACATGGAAATATCTACACAGTCATCTGAATAAACATGGAAATATCTACACCACCATCTGTATAAACATGGAAATACCTACAATACCATCTGTATACACATGGAAATATCTACACAGACATCTGTATAAATATGGAAATATCTACACCGCCATCTGTGTAAACATGGAAATATCTACACTGCCATCTGTAGAAAGATGGAAATATCTACACCGCTATCTCTATAAATATGGAAATATCTACACCGCCATCTCTATAAACATGAAAATATCTACACCGCCATCTCCATAAAGATGGAAATATCTACACCGCCATGTGTATAAACACGGAAATATCTACACCACCATCTGTGTAAACATGGAAATAACTACACCGCTGTCTGTATAAACTTGGAAATATCTACACCGCCATCTGCATGTCCATGGAAATATCTAGTCCGCCATCTGTAAAAACATGGAAATATCTACACGGCCATCTGTGTATAGATGGAAATATCAACACCGCCATCTGTAGAAACATGGAACTATCTACACCGCTATCTCTATAAACATGGAAATATCTGCACTGCCATCTGTAAAAACATGGAAATACCTATACAGTCATCTGTATAAACATGGAAATATCTACAATGCCGTCTGTATACACATGGAAATATCTACACAGCCATCTGTATAAACATGTAAATATATACACTGCTATCTCTATAAACCTGGAAATATCTACAACGCCATCTCTATACACATGAAAATATCTTCACTGCCATCTCCATAAACACGGAACTAACTACTCCGCCATCTGTATAAACATGGAAACATCTACACCGCCATCTGTGTCAATAAGGAAATATCTACAATGCCATCTCTATAAAGATATAAATATCTGCACCGCGAGCTGTATAAACATGGAAATATCTACATCGCTATCTGTATAAACGTGGAAATACCAACACCGCTATCGGTATAAACATGGAAATATCTACAACGCCATCTATATAAACATGGAAATATCTACACCGCTATGTCTATAAACATGGAAATACCTACACCGCTATCTCTATAAACATGGAAATATCTACACCGCTATCTGTATAAACATGGAAATATCTACAACGCCATCTGTAGAAAGATGGAAATATCTACAACGCAATCTGTGTAAACATGGAAATATCTACACCGATATCTGTAAAAACATGGAAATATCTACACCGTTATCTGTATAAACATGGAAATATCTACACCGCGATCTGTATAAACATGGAAATATCTACAGCGCCATCTCTATAAACACTGAAATATCTACACTGCCATCTGTAAAAACATGGAAATATCTACACAGTCATCTGAATAAACATGGAAATATCTACACCACCATCTGTATAAACATGGAAATACCTACAATACCATCTGTATACACATGGAAATATCTACACAGACATCTGTATAAATATGGAAATATCTACACCACCATCTGTATAAACATGGAAATATCTACACTGCCATCTGTAGAAAGATGGAAATATCTACACCGCTATCTCTATAAATATGGAAATAACTACACCGCCATCTGTATAAACATGAAAATATCTACACTGCCATCTCCATAAAGATGGAAGTATCTACTCCGCCATGTGTATAAACACGGAAATATCTACACCAACATCAGTGTAAACATGGAAATATCTACACCGCTGTCTGTATAAACATGGAAATATCTACACCGCCATCTGCATGTCCATGGAAATATCTAAGCCGCCATCTGTATAAACATGGAAATATCTACACGGCCATCTGTGTATAGATGGAAATATCAACACCGCCATCTGTACAAACATGGAACTATCTACACCGCTATCTCTATAAACATGGAAATATCTGCACTGCCATCTGTAAAAACATGGAAATACCTATACAGTCATCTGTATAAACATGGAAATATCTACAATGCCGTCTGTATACACATGGAAATATCTACACAGCCATCTGTATAAACATGAAAATATATACACTGCTATCTCTATAAACATGGAAATAACTACACCGCCATCTCTATACACATGAAAATATCTACACTGCCATCTCCATAAACATGGAACTAACTACTCCGCCATCTGTATAAACATGGAAACATCTACACCGCCATCTGTGTGAATAAGGAAATATCTACAATGCCATCTGTATAAAGATATAAATATCCGCACCGGGAGCTGTATAAACATGGAAATATCTACATCGCTATCTGTATAAACATGGAAATACCAACACCGCTATCGGTATAAACATGGAAATATCTACAACGCCATCTATATAAACATGGAAATATCTACACCGCTATGTCTATAAACATGGAAATACCTACACCGCTATCTGTATAAACATGGAAATAACTACACCGCTATCTGTATAAACATGGAAATATCTACACCGCTATCTGTATAAACATGGAAATATCTACACCGCGGTCTGTATAAACAGGGAAATATCTACACCGCGATCTGTATAAACATGGAAATGTCTTCACCACGATCTGTATAAACATGGAAATATCTACACCGCTATCTGTATAAACATGGTAATATCTACACCACCATCTATATAAACATGGAAATATCTACACCGCCATCTGTATAAACATGGAAATATCTACACTGCCATCTGTAGAAAGATGGAAATATCTACACCGCTATCTCTATAAATATGGAAATATCTACACCGCCATCTCTATAAACATGAAAATATCTACACTGCCATCTCCATAAAGATGGAAGTATCTACTCCGCCATGTGTATAAACACGGAAATATCTACACCACCATCTGTGTAAACATGGAAATAACTACACCGCTGTCTGTATAAACATGGAAATATCTACACCGCCATCTGCATGTCCATGGAAATATCTAGGCCGCCATTTGTATAAACATGATAATATCTACACGGCCATCTTTGTATAGATGGAAATATCAACACCGCCATCTGTAGAAACATGGAACTATCTACACCGCTATCTCTATAAACATGGAAATATCTGCACTGCCATCTGTAAAAACATGGAAATACCTATACAGTCATCTGTATAAACATGGAAATATCTACAATGCCGTCTGTATACACAAGGAAATATCTACACAGCCATCTGTATAAACATGAAAATATATACACTGCTATCTCTATAAACATGGAAATAACTACACCGCCATCTCTATACACATGAAAATATGTACACTGCCATCTCCATAAACATGGAACTAACTACTCCGCCATCTGTATAAACATGGAAACATCTACACCGCCATCTGTGTGAATAAGGAAATATCTACAATGCCATCTGTATAAAGATATAAATATCTGCACCGCGAGCTGTATAAACATGGAAATATCTACATCGCTATCTGTATAAACGTGGAAATACCAACACCGCTATCGGTATAAACATGGAAATATCTACAACGCCATCTATATAAACATGGAAATATCTACACCGCTATGTCTATAAACATGGAAATACCTACACCGCTATCTGTATAAACATGGAAATATCTACACCGCTATCTGTATAAACATGGAAATATCTACACCACCATCTATATAAACATGGAAATATCTACACCGCCATCTGTATAAACATGGAAATATCTACAATGCCATCTGTAGAAAGATGGAAATATCTACACCGCAATCTGTGTAAACATGGAAATATCTACACCTATATCTGTAAAAACATGGAAATATCTACACCGCTATCTGTATAAACATGGAAATATCTACACCGCGATCTGTATAAACATGGAAATATCTACAGCGCCATCTCTATAAACATTGAAATATCTACACTGCCATCTGTAAAAACATGGAAATATCTACACAGTCATCTGAATAAACATGGAAATATCTACACCACCATCTGTATAAACATGGAAATACCTACAATACCATCTGTATACACATGGAAATATCTACACAGACATCTGTATAAATATGGAAATATCTACACCGCCATCTGTGTAAACATGGAAATATCTACACTGCCATCTGTAGAAAGATGGAAATATCTACACCGCTATCTCTATAAATATGGAAATATCTACACCGCCATCTCTATAAACATGAAAATATCTACACCGCCATCTCCATAAAGATGGAAATATCTACACCGCCATGTGTATAAACACGGAAATATCTACACCACCATCTGTGTAAACATGGAAATAACTACACCGCTGTCTGTATAAACTTGGAAATATCTACACCGCCATCTGCATGTCCATGGAAATATCTAGTCCGCCATCTGTAAAAACATGGAAATATCTACACGGCCATCTGTGTATAGATGGAAATATCAACACCGCCATCTGTAGAAACATGGAACTATCTACACCGCTATCTCTATAAACATGGAAATATCTGCACTGCCATCTGTAAAAACATGGAAATACCTATACAGTCATCTGTATAAACATGGAAATATCTACAATGCCGTCTGTATACACATGGAAATATCTACACAGCCATCTGTATAAACATGTAAATATATACACTGCTATCTCTATAAACCTGGAAATATCTACAACGCCATCTCTATACACATGAAAATATCTTCACTGCCATCTCCATAAACACGGAACTAACTACTCCGCCATCTGTATAAACATGGAAACATCTACACCGCCATCTGTGTCAATAAGGAAATATCTACAATGCCATCTCTATAAAGATATAAATATCTGCACCGCGAGCTGTATAAACATGGAAATATCTACATCGCTATCTGTATAAACGTGGAAATACCAACACCGCTATCGGTATAAACATGGAAATATCTACAACGCCATCTATATAAACATGGAAATATCTACACCGCTATGTCTATAAACATGGAAATACCTACACCGCTATCTCTATAAACATGGAAATATCTACACCGCTATCTGTATAAACATGGAAATATCTACAACGCCATCTGTAGAAAGATGGAAATATCTACAACGCAATCTGTGTAAACATGGAAATATCTACACCGATATCTGTAAAAACATGGAAATATCTACACCGTTATCTGTATAAACATGGAAATATCTACACCGCGATCTGTATAAACATGGAAATATCTACAGCGCCATCTCTATAAACACTGAAATATCTACACTGCCATCTGTAAAAACATGGAAATATCTACACAGTCATCTGAATAAACATGGAAATATCTACACCACCATCTGTATAAACATGGAAATACCTACAATACCATCTGTATACACATGGAAATATCTACACAGACATCTGTATAAATATGGAAATATCTACACCACCATCTGTATAAACATGGAAATATCTACACTGCCATCTGTAGAAAGATGGAAATATCTACACCGCTATCTCTATAAATATGGAAATAACTACACCGCCATCTGTATAAACATGAAAATATCTACACTGCCATCTCCATAAAGATGGAAGTATCTACTCCGCCATGTGTATAAACACGGAAATATCTACACCAACATCAGTGTAAACATGGAAATATCTACACCGCTGTCTGTATAAACATGGAAATATCTACACCGCCATCTGCATGTCCATGGAAATATCTAAGCCGCCATCTGTATAAACATGGAAATATCTACACGGCCATCTGTGTATAGATGGAAATATCAACACCGCCATCTGTACAAACATGGAACTATCTACACCGCTATCTCTATAAACATGGAAATATCTGCACTGCCATCTGTAAAAACATGGAAATACCTATACAGTCATCTGTATAAACATGGAAATATCTACAATGCCGTCTGTATACACATGGAAATATCTACACAGCCATCTGTATAAACATGAAAATATATACACTGCTATCTCTATAAACATGGAAATAACTACACCGCCATCTCTATACACATGAAAATATCTACACTGCCATCTCCATAAACATGGAACTAACTACTCCGCCATCTGTATAAACATGGAAACATCTACACCGCCATCTGTGTGAATAAGGAAATATCTACAATGCCATCTGTATAAAGATATAAATATCCGCACCGGGAGCTGTATAAACATGGAAATATCTACATCGCTATCTGTATAAACATGGAAATACCAACACCGCTATCGGTATAAACATGGAAATATCTACAACGCCATCTATATAAACATGGAAATATCTACACCGCTATGTCTATAAACATGGAAATACCTACACCGCTATCTGTATAAACATGGAAATAACTACACCGCTATCTGTATAAACATGGAAATATCTACACCGCTATCTGTATAAACATGGAAATATCTACACCGCGGTCTGTATAAACAGGGAAATATCTACACCGCGATCTGTATAAACATGGAAATGTCTTCACCACGATCTGTATAAACATGGAAATATCTACACCGCTATCTGTATAAACATGGTAATATCTACACCACCATCTATATAAACATGGAAATATCTACACCGCCATCTGTATAAACATGGAAATATCTACACTGCCATCTGTAGAAAGATGGAAATATCTACACCGCTATCTCTATAAATATGGAAATATCTACACCGCCATCTCTATAAACATGAAAATATCTACACTGCCATCTCCATAAAGATGGAAGTATCTACTCCGCCATGTGTATAAACACGGAAATATCTACACCACCATCTGTGTAAACATGGAAATAACTACACCGCTGTCTGTATAAACATGGAAATATCTACACCGCCATCTGCATGTCCATGGAAATATCTAGGCCGCCATTTGTATAAACATGATAATATCTACACGGCCATCTTTGTATAGATGGAAATATCAACACCGCCATCTGTAGAAACATGGAACTATCTACACCGCTATCTCTATAAACATGGAAATATCTGCACTGCCATCTGTAAAAACATGGAAATACCTATACAGTCATCTGTATAAACATGGAAATATCTACAATGCCGTCTGTATACACAAGGAAATATCTACACAGCCATCTGTATAAACATGAAAATATATACACTGCTATCTCTATAAACATGGAAATAACTACACCGCCATCTCTATACACATGAAAATATGTACACTGCCATCTCCATAAACATGGAACTAACTACTCCGCCATCTGTATAAACATGGAAACATCTACACCGCCATCTGTGTGAATAAGGAAATATCTACAATGCCATCTGTATAAAGATATAAATATCTGCACCGCGAGCTGTATAAACATGGAAATATCTACATCGCTATCTGTATAAACGTGGAAATACCAACACCGCTATCGGTATAAACATGGAAATATCTACAACGCCATCTATATAAACATGGAAATATCTACACCGCTATGTCTATAAACATGGAAATACCTACACCGCTATCTGTATAAACATGGAAATATCTACACCGCTATCTGTATAAACATGGAAATATCTACACCACCATCTATATAAACATGGAAATATCTACACCGCCATCTGTATAAACATGGAAATATCTACAATGCCATCTGTAGAAAGATGGAAATATCTACACCGCAATCTGTGTAAACATGGAAATATCTACACCTATATCTGTAAAAACATGGAAATATCTACACCGCTATCTGTATAAACATGGAAATATCTACACCGCGATCTGTATAAACATGGAAATATCTACAGCGCCATCTCTATAAACATTGAAATATCTACACTGCCATCTGTAAAAACATGGAAATATCTACACAGTCATCTGAATAAACATGGAAATATCTACACCACCATCTGTATAAACATGGAAATACCTACAATACCATCTGTATACACATGGAAATATCTACACAGACATCTGTATAAATATGGAAATATCTACACCGCCATCTGTGTAAACATGGAAATATCTACACTGCCATCTGTAGAAAGATGGAAATATCTACACCGCTATCTCTATAAATATGGAAATATCTACACCGCCATCTCTATAAACATGAAAATATCTACACCGCCATCTCCATAAAGATGGAAATATCTACACCGCCATGTGTATAAACACGGAAATATCTACACCACCATCTGTGTAAACATGGAAATAACTACACCGCTGTCTGTATAAACTTGGAAATATCTACACCGCCATCTGCATGTCCATGGAAATATCTAGTCCGCCATCTGTAAAAACATGGAAATATCTACACGGCCATCTGTGTATAGATGGAAATATCAACACCGCCATCTGTAGAAACATGGAACTATCTACACCGCTATCTCTATAAACATGGAAATATCTGCACTGCCATCTGTAAAAACATGGAAATACCTATACAGTCATCTGTATAAACATGGAAATACCTACAATGCCGTCTGTATACACATGGAAATATCTACACAGCCATCTGTATAAACATGTAAATATATACACTGCTATCTCTATAAACCTGGAAATATCTACAACGCCATCTCTATACACATGAAAATATCTTCACTGCCATCTCCATAAACATGGAACTAACTACTCCGCCATCTGTATAAACATGGAAACATCTACACCGCCATCTGTGTCAATAAGGAAATATCTACAATGCCATCTCTATAAAGATATAAATATCTGCACCGCGAGCTGTATAAACATGGAAATATCTACATCGCTATCTGTATAAACGTGGAAATACCAACACCGCTATCGGTATAAACATGGAAATATCTACAACGCCATCTATATAAACATGGAAATATCTACACCGCTATGTCTATAAACATGGAAATACCTACACCGCTATCTCTATAAACATGGAAATATCTACACCGCTATCTGTATAAACATGGAAATATCTACAACGCCATCTGTAGAAAGATGGAAATATCTACACCGCAATCTGTGTAAACATGGAAATATCTACACCGATATCTGTAAAAACATGGAAATATCTACACCGTTATCTGTATAAACATGGAAATATCTACACCGCGATCTGTATAAACATGGAAATATCTACAGCGCCATCTCTATAAACACTGAAATATCTACACTGCCATCTGTAAAAACATGGAAATATCTACACAGTCATCTGAATAAACATGGAAATATCTACACCACCATCTGTATAAACATGGAAATACCTACAATACCATCTGTATACACATGGAAATATCTACACAGACATCTGTATAAATATGGAAATATCTACACCACCATCTGTATAAACATGGAAATATCTACACTGCCATCTGTAGAAAGATGGAAATATCTACACCGCTATCTCTATAAATATGGAAATAACTACACCGCCATCTGTATAAACATGAAAATATCTACACTGCCATCTCCATAAAGATGGAAGTATCTACTCCGCCATGTGTATAAACACGGAAATATCTACACCACCATCTGTGTACACATGGAAATAACTACACCGCTGTCTGTATAAACATGGAAATATCTACACCGCCATCTGCATGTCCATGGAAATATCTAGGCCGCCATTTGTATAAACATGATAATATCTACACGGCCATCTTTGTATAGATGGAAATATCAACACCGCCATCTGTAGAAACATGGAAATATCTACACCGCTATCTCTATAAACATGGAAATATCTGCACTGCCATCTGTAAAAACATGGAAATACCTATACAGTCATCTGTATAAACATGGAAATATCTACAATGCCGTCTGTATACACAAGGAAATATCTACACAGCCATCTGTATAAACATGAAAATATATACACTGCTATCTCTATAAACATGGAAATAACTACACCGCCATCTCTATACACATGAAAATATGTACACTGCCATCTCCATAAACATGGAACTAACTACTCCGCCATCTGTATAAACATGGAAACATCTACACCGCCATCTGTGTGAATAAGGAAATATCTACAATGCCATCTGTATAAAGATATAAATATCTGCACCGCGAGCTGTATAAACATGGAAATATCTACATCGCTATCTGTATAAATGTGGAAATACCAACACCGCTATCGGTATAAACATGGAAATATCTACAACGCCATCTATATAAACATGGAAATATCTACACCGCTATGTCTATAAACATGGAAATACCTACACCGCTATCTCTATAAACATGGAAATATCTACACCGCTATGTCTATAAACATGGAAATATCTACACCACCATCTATATAAACATGGAAATATCTACACCACCATCTGTATAAACATGGAAATATCTACAATGCCATCTGTAGAAAGATGGAAATATCTACACCGCAATCTGTGTAAACATGGAAATATCTACACCGATATCTGTAAAAACATGGAAATATCTACACCGCTATCTGTATAAACATGGAAATATCTACACCGCGATCTGTATAAACATGGAAATATCTACAGCGCCATCTCTATAAACATTGAAATATCTACACTGCCATCTGTAAAAACATGGAAATATCTACACAGTCATCTGAATAAACATGGAAATATCTACACCACCATCTGTATAAACATGGAAATACCTACAATACCATCTGTATACACATGGAAATATCTACACAGACATCTGTATAAATATTGAAATATCTACACCGCCATCTGTATAAACATGGAAATATCTACACTGCCATCTGTAGAAAGATGGAAATATCTACACCGCTATCTCTATAAATATGGAAATATCTACACCGCCATCTCTATAAACATGAAAATATCTACACTGCCATCTCCATAAAGATGGAAATATCTACACCGCCATGTGTATAAATACGGAAATATCTACACCACCATCTGTGTAAACATGGAAATAACTACACCGCTGTCTGTATAAACTTGGAAATATCTACACCGCCATCTGCATGTCCATGGAAATATCTAGTCCGCCATCTGTAAAAACATGGAAATATCTACACGGCCATCTGTGTATAGATGGAAATATCAACACCGCCATCTGTAGAAACATGGAACTATCTACACCGCTATCTCTATAAACATGGAAATATCTGCACTGCCATCTGTAAAAACATGGAAATACCTATACAGTCATCTGTATAAACATGGAAATATCTACAATGCCGTCTGTATACACATGGAAATATCTACACAGCCATCTGTATAAACATGTAAATATATACACTGCTATCTCTATAAACCTGGAAATATCTACAACGCCATCTCTATACACATGAAAATATCTTCACTGCCATCTCCATAAACACGGAACTAACTACTCCGCCATCTGTATAAACATGGAAACATCTACACCGCCATCTGTGTCAATAAGGAAATATCTACAATGCCATCTCTATAAAGATATAAATATCTGCACCGCGAGCTGTATAAACATGGAAATATCTACATCGCTATCTGTATAAACGTGGAAATACCAACACCGCTATCGGTATAAACATGGAAATATCTACAACGCCATCTATATAAACATGGAAATATCTACACCGCTATGTCTATAAACATGGAAATACCTACACCGCTATCTCTATAAACATGGAAATATCTACACCGCTATCTGTATAAACATGGAAATATCTACAACGCCATCTGTAGAAAGATGGAAATATCTACACCGCAATCTGTGTAAACATGGAAATATCTACACCGATATCTGTAAAAACATGGAAATATCTACACCGTTATCTGTATAAACATGGAAATATCTACACCGCGACTTGTATAAACATGGAAATATCTACAGCGCCATCTCTATAAACACTGAAATATCTACACTGCCATCTGTAAAAACATGGAAATATCTACACAGTCATCTGAATAAACATGGAAATATCTACACCACCATCTGTATAAACATGGAAATACCTACAATACCATCTGTATACACATGGAAATATCTACACAGACATCTGTATAAATATGGAAATATCTACACCACCATCTGTATAAACATGGAAATATCTACACTGCCATCTGTAGAAAGATGGAAATATCTACACCGCTATCTCTATAAATATGGAAATAACTACACCGCCATCTGTATAAACATGAAAATATCTACACTGCCATCTCCATAAAGATGGAAGTATCTACTCCGCCATGTGTATAAACACGGAAATATCTACACCAACATCAGTGTAAACATGGAAATATCTACACCGCTGTCTGTATAAACATGGAAATATCTACACCGCCATCTGCATGTCCATGGAAATATCTAAGCCGCCATCTGTATAAACATGGAAATATCTACACGGCCATCTGTGTATAGATGGAAATATCAACACCGCCATCTGTACAAACATGGAACTATCTACACCGCTATCTCTATAAACATGGAAATATCTGCACTGCCATCTGTAAAAACATGGAAATACCTATACAGTCATCTGTATAAACATGGAAATATCTACAATGCCGTCTGTATACACATGGAAATATCTACACAGCCATCTGTATAAACATGAAAATATATACACTGCTATCTCTATAAACATGGAAATAACTACACCGCCATCTCTATACACATGAAAATATCTACACTGCCATCTCCATAAACATGGAACTAACTACTCCGCCATCTGTATAAACATGGAAACATCTACACCGCCATCTGTGTGAATAAGGAAATATCTACAATGCCATCTGTATAAAGATATAAATATCCGCACCGGGAGCTGTATAAACATGGAAATATCTACATCGCTATCTGTATAAACATGGAAATACCAACACCGCTATCGGTATAAACATGGAAATATCTACAACGCCATCTATATAAACATGGAAATATCTACACCGCTATGTCTATAAACATGGAAATACCTACACCGCTATCTGTATAAACATGGAAATAACTACACCGCTATCTGTATAAACATGGAAATATCTACACCGCTATCTGTATAAACATGGAAATATCTACACCGCGGTCTGTATAAACAGGGAAATATCTACACCGCGATCTGTATAAACATGGAAATGTCTTCACCACGATCTGTATAAACATGGAAATATCTACACCGCTATCTGTATAAACATGGTAATATCTACACCACCATCTATATAAACATGGAAATATCTACACCGCCATCTGTATAAACATGGAAATATCTACACTGCCATCTGTAGAAAGATGGAAATATCTACACCGCTATCTCTATAAATATGGAAATATCTACACCGCCATCTCTATAAACATGAAAATATCTACACTGCCATCTCCATAAAGATGGAAGTATCTACTCCGCCATGTGTATAAACACGGAAATATCTACACCACCATCTGTGTAAACATGGAAATAACTACACCGCTGTCTGTATAAACATGGAAATATCTACACCGCCATCTGCATGTCCATGGAAATATCTAGGCCGCCATTTGTATAAACATGATAATATCTACACGGCCATCTTTGTATAGATGGAAATATCAACACCGCCATCTGTAGAAACATGGAACTATCTACACCGCTATCTCTATAAACATGGAAATATCTGCACTGCCATCTGTAAAAACATGGAAATACCTATACAGTCATCTGTATAAACATGGAAATATCTACAATGCCGTCTGTATACACAAGGAAATATCTACACAGCCATCTGTATAAACATGAAAATATATACACTGCTATCTCTATAAACATGGAAATAACTACACCGCCATCTCTATACACATGAAAATATGTACACTGCCATCTCCATAAACATGGAACTAACTACTCCGCCATCTGTATAAACATGGAAACATCTACACCGCCATCTGTGTGAATAAGGAAATATCTACAATGCCATCTGTATAAAGATATAAATATCTGCACCGCGAGCTGTATAAACATGGAAATATCTACATCGCTATCTGTATAAACGTGGAAATACCAACACCGCTATCGGTATAAACATGGAAATATCTACAACGCCATCTATATAAACATGGAAATATCTACACCGCTATGTCTATAAACATGGAAATACCTACACCGCTATCTGTATAAACATGGAAATATCTACACCGCTATCTGTATAAACATGGAAATATCTACACCACCATCTATATAAACATGGAAATATCTACACCGCCATCTGTATAAACATGGAAATATCTACAATGCCATCTGTAGAAAGATGGAAATATCTACACCGCAATCTGTGTAAACATGGAAATATCTACACCTATATCTGTAAAAACATGGAAATATCTACACCGCTATCTGTATAAACATGGAAATATCTACACCGCGATCTGTATAAACATGGAAATATCTACAGCGCCATCTCTATAAACATTGAAATATCTACACTGCCATCTGTAAAAACATGGAAATATCTACACAGTCATCTGAATAAACATGGAAATATCTACACCACCATCTGTATAAACATGGAAATACCTACAATACCATCTGTATACACATGGAAATATCTACACAGACATCTGTATAAATATGGAAATATCTACACCGCCATCTGTGTAAACATGGAAATATCTACACTGCCATCTGTAGAAAGATGGAAATATCTACACCGCTATCTCTATAAATATGGAAATATCTACACCGCCATCTCTATAAACATGAAAATATCTACACCGCCATCTCCATAAAGATGGAAATATCTACACCGCCATGTGTATAAACACGGAAATATCTACACCACCATCTGTGTAAACATGGAAATAACTACACCGCTGTCTGTATAAACTTGGAAATATCTACACCGCCATCTGCATGTCCATGGAAATATCTAGTCCGCCATCTGTAAAAACATGGAAATATCTACACGGCCATCTGTGTATAGATGGAAATATCAACACCGCCATCTGTAGAAACATGGAACTATCTACACCGCTATCTCTATAAACATGGAAATATCTGCACTGCCATCTGTAAAAACATGGAAATACCTATACAGTCATCTGTATAAACATGGAAATATCTACAATGCCGTCTGTATACACATGGAAATATCTACACAGCCATCTGTATAAACATGTAAATATATACACTGCTATCTCTATAAACCTGGAAATATCTACAACGCCATCTCTATACACATGAAAATATCTTCACTGCCATCTCCATAAACACGGAACTAACTACTCCGCCATCTGTATAAACATGGAAACATCTACACCGCCATCTGTGTCAATAAGGAAATATCTACAATGCCATCTCTATAAAGATATAAATATCTGCACCGCGAGCTGTATAAACATGGAAATATCTACATCGCTATCTGTATAAACGTGGAAATACCAACACCGCTATCGGTATAAACATGGAAATATCTACAACGCCATCTATATAAACATGGAAATATCTACACCGCTATGTCTATAAACATGGAAATACCTACACCGCTATCTCTATAAACATGGAAATATCTACACCGCTATCTGTATAAACATGGAAATATCTACAACGCCATCTGTAGAAAGATGGAAATATCTACAACGCAATCTGTGTAAACATGGAAATATCTACACCGATATCTGTAAAAACATGGAAATATCTACACCGTTATCTGTATAAACATGGAAATATCTACACCGCGATCTGTATAAACATGGAAATATCTACAGCGCCATCTCTATAAACACTGAAATATCTACACTGCCATCTGTAAAAACATGGAAATATCTACACAGTCATCTGAATAAACATGGAAATATCTACACCACCATCTGTATAAACATGGAAATACCTACAATACCATCTGTATACACATGGAAATATCTACACAGACATCTGTATAAATATGGAAATATCTACACCACCATCTGTATAAACATGGAAATATCTACACTGCCATCTGTAGAAAGATGGAAATATCTACACCGCTATCTCTATAAATATGGAAATAACTACACCGCCATCTGTATAAACATGAAAATATCTACACTGCCATCTCCATAAAGATGGAAGTATCTACTCCGCCATGTGTATAAACACGGAAATATCTACACCAACATCAGTGTAAACATGGAAATATCTACACCGCTGTCTGTATAAACATGGAAATATCTACACCGCCATCTGCATGTCCATGGAAATATCTAAGCCGCCATCTGTATAAACATGGAAATATCTACACGGCCATCTGTGTATAGATGGAAATATCAACACCGCCATCTGTACAAACATGGAACTATCTACACCGCTATCTCTATAAACATGGAAATATCTGCACTGCCATCTGTAAAAACATGGAAATACCTATACAGTCATCTGTATAAACATGGAAATATCTACAATGCCGTCTGTATACACATGGAAATATCTACACAGCCATCTGTATAAACATGAAAATATATACACTGCTATCTCTATAAACATGGAAATAACTACACCGCCATCTCTATACACATGAAAATATCTACACTGCCATCTCCATAAACATGGAACTAACTACTCCGCCATCTGTATAAACATGGAAACATCTACACCGCCATCTGTGTGAATAAGGAAATATCTACAATGCCATCTGTATAAAGATATAAATATCCGCACCGGGAGCTGTATAAACATGGAAATATCTACATCGCTATCTGTATAAACATGGAAATACCAACACCGCTATCGGTATAAACATGGAAATATCTACAACGCCATCTATATAAACATGGAAATATCTACACCGCTATGTCTATAAACATGGAAATACCTACACCGCTATCTGTATAAACATGGAAATAACTACACCGCTATCTGTATAAACATGGAAATATCTACACCGCTATCTGTATAAACATGGAAATATCTACACCGCGGTCTGTATAAACAGGGAAATATCTACACCGCGATCTGTATAAACATGGAAATGTCTTCACCACGATCTGTATAAACATGGAAATATCTACACCGCTATCTGTATAAACATGGTAATATCTACACCACCATCTATATAAACATGGAAATATCTACACCGCCATCTGTATAAACATGGAAATATCTACACTGCCATCTGTAGAAAGATGGAAATATCTACACCGCTATCTCTATAAATATGGAAATATCTACACCGCCATCTCTATAAACATGAAAATATCTACACTGCCATCTCCATAAAGATGGAAGTATCTACTCCGCCATGTGTATAAACACGGAAATATCTACACCACCATCTGTGTAAACATGGAAATAACTACACCGCTGTCTGTATAAACATGGAAATATCTACACCGCCATCTGCATGTCCATGGAAATATCTAGGCCGCCATTTGTATAAACATGATAATATCTACACGGCCATCTTTGTATAGATGGAAATATCAACACCGCCATCTGTAGAAACATGGAACTATCTACACCGCTATCTCTATAAACATGGAAATATCTGCACTGCCATCTGTAAAAACATGGAAATACCTATACAGTCATCTGTATAAACATGGAAATATCTACAATGCCGTCTGTATACACAAGGAAATATCTACACAGCCATCTGTATAAACATGAAAATATATACACTGCTATCTCTATAAACATGGAAATAACTACACCGCCATCTCTATACACATGAAAATATGTACACTGCCATCTCCATAAACATGGAACTAACTACTCCGCCATCTGTATAAACATGGAAACATCTACACCGCCATCTGTGTGAATAAGGAAATATCTACAATGCCATCTGTATAAAGATATAAATATCTGCACCGCGAGCTGTATAAACATGGAAATATCTACATCGCTATCTGTATAAACGTGGAAATACCAACACCGCTATCGGTATAAACATGGAAATATCTACAACGCCATCTATATAAACATGGAAATATCTACACCGCTATGTCTATAAACATGGAAATACCTACACCGCTATCTGTATAAACATGGAAATATCTACACCGCTATCTGTATAAACATGGAAATATCTACACCACCATCTATATAAACATGGAAATATCTACACCGCCATCTGTATAAACATGGAAATATCTACAATGCCATCTGTAGAAAGATGGAAATATCTACACCGCAATCTGTGTAAACATGGAAATATCTACACCTATATCTGTAAAAACATGGAAATATCTACACCGCTATCTGTATAAACATGGAAATATCTACACCGCGATCTGTATAAACATGGAAATATCTACAGCGCCATCTCTATAAACATTGAAATATCTACACTGCCATCTGTAAAAACATGGAAATATCTACACAGTCATCTGAATAAACATGGAAATATCTACACCACCATCTGTATAAACATGGAAATACCTACAATACCATCTGTATACACATGGAAATATCTACACAGACATCTGTATAAATATGGAAATATCTACACCGCCATCTGTGTAAACATGGAAATATCTACACTGCCATCTGTAGAAAGATGGAAATATCTACACCGCTATCTCTATAAATATGGAAATATCTACACCGCCATCTCTATAAACATGAAAATATCTACACCGCCATCTCCATAAAGATGGAAATATCTACACCGCCATGTGTATAAACACGGAAATATCTACACCACCATCTGTGTAAACATGGAAATAACTACACCGCTGTCTGTATAAACTTGGAAATATCTACACCGCCATCTGCATGTCCATGGAAATATCTAGTCCGCCATCTGTAAAAACATGGAAATATCTACACGGCCATCTGTGTATAGATGGAAATATCAACACCGCCATCTGTAGAAACATGGAACTATCTACACCGCTATCTCTATAAACATGGAAATATCTGCACTGCCATCTGTAAAAACATGGAAATACCTATACAGTCATCTGTATAAACATGGAAATATCTACAATGCCGTCTGTATACACATGGAAATATCTACACAGCCATCTGTATAAACATGTAAATATATACACTGCTATCTCTATAAACCTGGAAATATCTACAACGCCATCTCTATACACATGAAAATATCTTCACTGCCATCTCCATAAACACGGAACTAACTACTCCGCCATCTGTATAAACATGGAAACATCTACACCGCCATCTGTGTCAATAAGGAAATATCTACAATGCCATCTCTATAAAGATATAAATATCTGCACCGCGAGCTGTATAAACATGGAAATATCTACATCGCTATCTGTATAAACGTGGAAATACCAACACCGCTATCGGTATAAACATGGAAATATCTACAACGCCATCTATATAAACATGGAAATATCTACACCGCTATGTCTATAAACATGGAAATACCTACACCGCTATCTCTATAAACATGGAAATATCTACACCGCTATCTGTATAAACATGGAAATATCTACAACGCCATCTGTAGAAAGATGGAAATATCTACAACGCAATCTGTGTAAACATGGAAATATCTACACCGATATCTGTAAAAACATGGAAATATCTACACCGTTATCTGTATAAACATGGAAATATCTACACCGCGATCTGTATAAACATGGAAATATCTACAGCGCCATCTCTATAAACACTGAAATATCTACACTGCCATCTGTAAAAACATGGAAATATCTACACAGTCATCTGAATAAACATGGAAATATCTACACCACCATCTGTATAAACATGGAAATACCTACAATACCATCTGTATACACATGGAAATATCTACACAGACATCTGTATAAATATGGAAATATCTACACCACCATCTGTATAAACATGGAAATATCTACACTGCCATCTGTAGAAAGATGGAAATATCTACACCGCTATCTCTATAAATATGGAAATAACTACACCGCCATCTGTATAAACATGAAAATATCTACACTGCCATCTCCATAAAGATGGAAGTATCTACTCCGCCATGTGTATAAACACGGAAATATCTACACCAACATCAGTGTAAACATGGAAATATCTACACCGCTGTCTGTATAAACATGGAAATATCTACACCGCCATCTGCATGTCCATGGAAATATCTAAGCCGCCATCTGTATAAACATGGAAATATCTACACGGCCATCTGTGTATAGATGGAAATATCAACACCGCCATCTGTACAAACATGGAACTATCTACACCGCTATCTCTATAAACATGGAAATATCTGCACTGCCATCTGTAAAAACATGGAAATACCTATACAGTCATCTGTATAAACATGGAAATATCTACAATGCCGTCTGTATACACATGGAAATATCTACACAGCCATCTGTATAAACATGAAAATATATACACTGCTATCTCTATAAACATGGAAATAACTACACCGCCATCTCTATACACATGAAAATATCTACACTGCCATCTCCATAAACATGGAACTAACTACTCCGCCATCTGTATAAACATGGAAACATCTACACCGCCATCTGTGTGAATAAGGAAATATCTACAATGCCATCTGTATAAAGATATAAATATCCGCACCGGGAGCTGTATAAACATGGAAATATCTACATCGCTATCTGTATAAACATGGAAATACCAACACCGCTATCGGTATAAACATGGAAATATCTACAACGCCATCTATATAAACATGGAAATATCTACACCGCTATGTCTATAAACATGGAAATACCTACACCGCTATCTGTATAAACATGGAAATAACTACACCGCTATCTGTATAAACATGGAAATATCTACACCGCTATCTGTATAAACATGGAAATATCTACACCGCGGTCTGTATAAACAGGGAAATATCTACACCGCGATCTGTATAAACATGGAAATGTCTTCACCACGATCTGTATAAACATGGAAATATCTACACCGCTATCTGTATAAACATGGTAATATCTACACCACCATCTATATAAACATGGAAATATCTACACCGCCATCTGTATAAACATGGAAATATCTACACTGCCATCTGTAGAAAGATGGAAATATCTACACCGCTATCTCTATAAATATGGAAATATCTACACCGCCATCTCTATAAACATGAAAATATCTACACTGCCATCTCCATAAAGATGGAAGTATCTACTCCGCCATGTGTATAAACACGGAAATATCTACACCACCATCTGTGTAAACATGGAAATAACTACACCGCTGTCTGTATAAACATGGAAATATCTACACCGCCATCTGCATGTCCATGGAAATATCTAGGCCGCCATTTGTATAAACATGATAATATCTACACGGCCATCTTTGTATAGATGGAAATATCAACACCGCCATCTGTAGAAACATGGAACTATCTACACCGCTATCTCTATAAACATGGAAATATCTGCACTGCCATCTGTAAAAACATGGAAATACCTATACAGTCATCTGTATAAACATGGAAATATCTACAATGCCGTCTGTATACACAAGGAAATATCTACACAGCCATCTGTATAAACATGAAAATATATACACTGCTATCTCTATAAACATGGAAATAACTACACCGCCATCTCTATACACATGAAAATATGTACACTGCCATCTCCATAAACATGGAACTAACTACTCCGCCATCTGTATAAACATGGAAACATCTACACCGCCATCTGTGTGAATAAGGAAATATCTACAATGCCATCTGTATAAAGATATAAATATCTGCACCGCGAGCTGTATAAACATGGAAATATCTACATCGCTATCTGTATAAACGTGGAAATACCAACACCGCTATCGGTATAAACATGGAAATATCTACAACGCCATCTATATAAACATGGAAATATCTACACCGCTATGTCTATAAACATGGAAATACCTACACCGCTATCTGTATAAACATGGAAATATCTACACCGCTATCTGTATAAACATGGAAATATCTACACCACCATCTATATAAACATGGAAATATCTACACCGCCATCTGTATAAACATGGAAATATCTACAATGCCATCTGTAGAAAGATGGAAATATCTACACCGCAATCTGTGTAAACATGGAAATATCTACACCTATATCTGTAAAAACATGGAAATATCTACACCGCTATCTGTATAAACATGGAAATATCTACACCGCGATCTGTATAAACATGGAAATATCTACAGCGCCATCTCTATAAACATTGAAATATCTACACTGCCATCTGTAAAAACATGGAAATATCTACACAGTCATCTGAATAAACATGGAAATATCTACACCACCATCTGTATAAACATGGAAATACCTACAATACCATCTGTATACACATGGAAATATCTACACAGACATCTGTATAAATATGGAAATATCTACACCGCCATCTGTGTAAACATGGAAATATCTACACTGCCATCTGTAGAAAGATGGAAATATCTACACCGCTATCTCTATAAATATGGAAATATCTACACCGCCATCTCTATAAACATGAAAATATCTACACCGCCATCTCCATAAAGATGGAAATATCTACACCGCCATGTGTATAAACACGGAAATATCTACACCACCATCTGTGTAAACATGGAAATAACTACACCGCTGTCTGTATAAACTTGGAAATATCTACACCGCCATCTGCATGTCCATGGAAATATCTAGTCCGCCATCTGTAAAAACATGGAAATATCTACACGGCCATCTGTGTATAGATGGAAATATCAACACCGCCATCTGTAGAAACATGGAACTATCTACACCGCTATCTCTATAAACATGGAAATATCTGCACTGCCATCTGTAAAAACATGGAAATACCTATACAGTCATCTGTATAAACATGGAAATATCTACAATGCCGTCTGTATACACATGGAAATATCTACACAGCCATCTGTATAAACATGTAAATATATACACTGCTATCTCTATAAACCTGGAAATATCTACAACGCCATCTCTATACACATGAAAATATCTTCACTGCCATCTCCATAAACACGGAACTAACTACTCCGCCATCTGTATAAACATGGAAACATCTACACCGCCATCTGTGTCAATAAGGAAATATCTACAATGCCATCTCTATAAAGATATAAATATCTGCACCGCGAGCTGTATAAACATGGAAATATCTACATCGCTATCTGTATAAACGTGGAAATACCAACACCGCTATCGGTATAAACATGGAAATATCTACAACGCCATCTATATAAACATGGAAATATCTACACCGCTATGTCTATAAACATGGAAATACCTACACCGCTATCTCTATAAACATGGAAATATCTACACCGCTATCTGTATAAACATGGAAATATCTACAACGCCATCTGTAGAAAGATGGAAATATCTACAACGCAATCTGTGTAAACATGGAAATATCTACACCGATATCTGTAAAAACATGGAAATATCTACACCGTTATCTGTATAAACATGGAAATATCTACACCGCGATCTGTATAAACATGGAAATATCTACAGCGCCATCTCTATAAACACTGAAATATCTACACTGCCATCTGTAAAAACATGGAAATATCTACACAGTCATCTGAATAAACATGGAAATATCTACACCACCATCTGTATAAACATGGAAATACCTACAATACCATCTGTATACACATGGAAATATCTACACAGACATCTGTATAAATATGGAAATATCTACACCACCATCTGTATAAACATGGAAATATCTACACTGCCATCTGTAGAAAGATGGAAATATCTACACCGCTATCTCTATAAATATGGAAATAACTACACCGCCATCTGTATAAACATGAAAATATCTACACTGCCATCTCCATAAAGATGGAAGTATCTACTCCGCCATGTGTATAAACACGGAAATATCTACACCAACATCAGTGTAAACATGGAAATATCTACACCGCTGTCTGTATAAACATGGAAATATCTACACCGCCATCTGCATGTCCATGGAAATATCTAAGCCGCCATCTGTATAAACATGGAAATATCTACACGGCCATCTGTGTATAGATGGAAATATCAACACCGCCATCTGTACAAACATGGAACTATCTACACCGCTATCTCTATAAACATGGAAATATCTGCACTGCCATCTGTAAAAACATGGAAATACCTATACAGTCATCTGTATAAACATGGAAATATCTACAATGCCGTCTGTATACACATGGAAATATCTACACAGCCATCTGTATAAACATGAAAATATATACACTGCTATCTCTATAAACATGGAAATAACTACACCGCCATCTCTATACACATGAAAATATCTACACTGCCATCTCCATAAACATGGAACTAACTACTCCGCCATCTGTATAAACATGGAAACATCTACACCGCCATCTGTGTGAATAAGGAAATATCTACAATGCCATCTGTATAAAGATATAAATATCCGCACCGGGAGCTGTATAAACATGGAAATATCTACATCGCTATCTGTATAAACATGGAAATACCAACACCGCTATCGGTATAAACATGGAAATATCTACAACGCCATCTATATAAACATGGAAATATCTACACCGCTATGTCTATAAACATGGAAATACCTACACCGCTATCTGTATAAAAATGGAAATAACTACACCGCTATCTGTATAAACATGGAAATATCTACACCGCTATCTGTATAAACATGGAAATATCTACACCGCGGTCTGTATAAACAGGGAAATATCTACACCGCGATCTGTATAAACATGGAAATGTCTTCACCACGATCTGTATAAACATGGAAATATCTACACCGCTATCTGTATAAACATGGTAATATCTACACCACCATCTATATAAACATGGAAATATCTACACCGCCATCTGTATAAACATGGAAATATCTACACTGCCATCTGTAGAAAGATGGAAATATCTACACCGCTATCTCTATAAATATGGAAATATCTACACCGCCATCTCTATAAACATGAAAATATCTACACTGCCATCTCCATAAAGATGGAAGTATCTACTCCGCCATGTGTATAAACACGGAAATATCTACACCACCATCTGTGTAAACATGGAAATAACTACACCGCTGTCTGTATAAACATGGAAATATCTACACCGCCATCTGCATGTCCATGGAAATATCTAGGCCGCCATTTGTATAAACATGATAATATCTACACGGCCATCTTTGTATAGATGGAAATATCAACACCGCCATCTGTAGAAACATGGAACTATCTACACCGCTATCTCTATAAACATGGAAATATCTGCACTGCCATCTGTAAAAACATGGAAATACCTATACAGTCATCTGTATAAACATGGAAATATCTACAATGCCGTCTGTATACACAAGGAAATATCTACACAGCCATCTGTATAAACATGAAAATATATACACTGCTATCTCTATAAACATGGAAATAACTACACCGCCATCTCTATACACATGAAAATATGTACACTGCCATCTCCATAAACATGGAACTAACTACTCCGCCATCTGTATAAACATGGAAACATCTACACCGCCATCTGTGTGAATAAGGAAATATCTACAATGCCATCTGTATAAAGATATAAATATCTGCACCGCGAGCTGTATAAACATGGAAATATCTACATCGCTATCTGTATAAACGTGGAAATACCAACACCGCTATCGGTATAAACATGGAAATATCTACAACGCCATCTATATAAACATGGAAATATCTACACCGCTATGTCTATAAACATGGAAATACCTACACCGCTATCTGTATAAACATGGAAATATCTACACCGCTATCTGTATAAACATGGAAATATCTACACCACCATCTATATAAACATGGAAATATCTACACCGCCATCTGTATAAACATGGAAATATCTACAATGCCATCTGTAGAAAGATGGAAATATCTACACCGCAATCTGTGTAAACATGGAAATATCTACACCTATATCTGTAAAAACATGGAAATATCTACACCGCTATCTGTATAAACATGGAAATATCTACACCGCGATCTGTATAAACATGGAAATATCTACAGCGCCATCTCTATAAACATTGAAATATCTACACTGCCATCTGTAAAAACATGGAAATATCTACACAGTCATCTGAATAAACATGGAAATATCTACACCACCATCTGTATAAACATGGAAATACCTACAATACCATCTGTATACACATGGAAATATCTACACAGACATCTGTATAAATATGGAAATATCTACACCGCCATCTGTGTAAACATGGAAATATCTACACTGCCATCTGTAGAAAGATGGAAATATCTACACCGCTATCTCTATAAATATGGAAATATCTACACCGCCATCTCTATAAACATGAAAATATCTACACCGCCATCTCCATAAAGATGGAAATATCTACACCGCCATGTGTATAAACACGGAAATATCTACACCACCATCTGTGTAAACATGGAAATAACTACACCGCTGTCTGTATAAACTTGGAAATATCTACACCGCCATCTGCATGTCCATGGAAATATCTAGTCCGCCATCTGTAAAAACATGGAAATATCTACACGGCCATCTGTGTATAGATGGAAATATCAACACCGCCATCTGTAGAAACATGGAACTATCTACACCGCTATCTCTATAAACATGGAAATATCTGCACTGCCATCTGTAAAAACATGGAAATACCTATACAGTCATCTGTATAAACATGGAAATATCTACAATGCCGTCTGTATACACAAGGAAATATCTACACAGCCATCTGTATAAACATGAAAATATATACACTGCTATCTCTATAAACATGGAAATAACTACACCGCCATCTCTATACACATGAAAATATGTACACTGCCATCTCCATAAACATGGAACTAACTACTCCGCCATCTGTATAAACATGGAAACATCTACACCGCCATCTGTGTCAATAAGGAAATATCTACAATGCCATCTGTATAAAGATATAAATATCTGCACCGCGAGCTGTATAAACATGGAAATATCTACATCGCTATCTGTATAAACGTGGAAATACCAACACCGCTATCGGTATAAACATGGAAATATCTACAACGCCATCTATATAAACATGGAAATATCTACACCGCTATGTCTATAAACATGGAAATACCTACACCGCTATCTGTATAAACATGGAAATATCTACACCGCTATCTGTATAAACATGGAAATATCTACACCACCATCTATATAAACATGGAAATATCTACACCGCGATCTGTATAAACATGGAAATATCTACAATGCCATCTGTAGAAAGATGGAAATATCTACACCGCAATCTGTGTAAACATGGAAATATCTACACCTATATCTGTAAAAACATGGAAATATCTACACCGCTATCTGTATAAACATGGAAATATCTACACCGCGATCTGTATAAACATGGAAATATCTACAGCGCCATCTCTATAAACATTGAAATATCTACACTGCCATCTGTAAAAACATGGAAATATCTACACAGTCATCTGAATAAACATGGAAATATCTACACCACCATCTGTATAAACATGGAAATACCTACAATACCATCTGTATACACATGGAAATATCTACACAGACATCTGTATAAATATGGAAATATCTACACCGCCATCTGTGTAAACATGGAAATATCTACACTGCCATCTGTAGAAAGATGGAAATATCTACACCGCTATCTCTATAAATATGGAAATATCTACACCGCCATCTCTATAAACATGAAAATATCTACACCGCCATCTCCATAAAGATGGAAATATCTACACCGCCATGTGTATAAACACGGAAATATCTACACCACCATCTGTGTAAACATGGAAATAACTACACCGCTGTCTGTATAAACTTGGAAATATCTACACCGCCATCTGCATGTCCATGGAAATATCTAGTCCGCCATCTGTAAAAACATGGAAATATCTACACGGCCATCTGTGTATAGATGGAAATATCAACACCGCCATCTGTAGAAACATGGAACTATCTACACCGCTATCTCTATAAACATGGAAATATCTGCACTGCCATCTGTAAAAACATGGAAATACCTATACAGTCATCTGTATAAACATGGAAATATCTACAATGCCGTCTGTATACACATGGAAATATCTACACAGCCATCTGTATAAACATGTAAATATATACACTGCTATCTCTATAAACCTGGAAATATCTACAACGCCATCTCTATACACATGAAAATATCTTCACTGCCATCTCCATAAACACGGAACTAACTACTCCGCCATCTGTATAAACATGGAAACATCTACACCGCCATCTGTGTCAATAAGGAAATATCTACAATGCCATCTCTATAAAGATATAAATATCTGCACCGCGAGCTGTATAAACATGGAAATATCTACATCGCTATCTGTATAAACGTGGAAATACCAACACCGCTATCGGTATAAACATGGAAATATCTACAACGCCATCTATATAAACATGGAAATATCTACACCGCTATGTCTATAAACATGGAAATACCTACACCGCTATCTCTATAAACATGGAAATATCTACACCGCTATCTGTATAAACATGGAAATATCTACAACGCCATCTGTAGAAAGATGGAAATATCTACAACGCAATCTGTGTAAACATGGAAATATCTACACCGATATCTGTAAAAACATGGAAATATCTACACCGTTATCTGTATAAACATGGAAATATCTACACCGCGATCTGTATAAACATGGAAATATCTACAGCGCCATCTCTATAAACACTGAAATATCTACACTGCCATCTGTAAAAACATGGAAATATCTACACAGTCATCTGAATAAACATGGAAATATCTACACCACCATCTGTATAAACATGGAAATACCTACAATACCATCTGTATACACATGGAAATATCTACACAGACATCTGTATAAATATGGAAATATCTACACCACCATCTGTATAAACATGGAAATATCTACACTGCCATCTGTAGAAAGATGGAAATATCTACACCGCTATCTCTATAAATATGGAAATAACTACACCGCCATCTGTATAAACATGAAAATATCTACACTGCCATCTCCATAAAGATGGAAGTATCTACTCCGCCATGTGTATAAACACGGAAATATCTACACCAACATCAGTGTAAACATGGAAATATCTACACCGCTGTCTGTATAAACATGGAAATATCTACACCGCCATCTGCATGTCCATGGAAATATCTAAGCCGCCATCTGTATAAACATGGAAATATCTACACGGCCATCTGTGTATAGATGGAAATATCAACACTGCCATCTGTACAAACATGGAACTATCTACACCGCTATCTCTATAAACATGGAAATATCTGCACTGCCATCTGTAAAAACATGGAAATACCTATACAGTCATCTGTATAAACATGGAAATATCTACAATGCCGTCTGTATACACATGGAAATATCTACACAGCCATCTGTATAAACATGAAAATATATACACTGCTATCTCTATAAACATGGAAATAACTACACCGCCATCTCTATACACATGAAAATATCTACACTGCCATCTCCATAAACATGGAACTAACTACTCCGCCATCTGTATAAACATGGAAACATCTACACCGCCATCTGTGTGAATAAGGAAATATCTACAATGCCATCTGTATAAAGATATAAATATCTGCACCGCGAGCTGTATAAACATGGAAATATCTACATCGCTATCTGTATAAACGTGGAAATACCAACACCGCTATCGGTATAAACATGGAAATATCTACAACGCCATCTATATAAACATGGAAATATCTACACCGCTATGTCTATAAACATGGAAATACCTACACCGCTATCTGTATAAACATGGAAATATCTACACCGCTATCTGTATAAACATGGAAATATCTACACCACCATCTATATAAACATGGAAATATCTACACCGCCATCTGTATAAACATGGAAATATCTACAATGCCATCTGTAGAAAGATGGAAATATCTACACCGCAATCTGTGTAAACATGGAAATATCTACACCTATATCTGTAAAAACATGGAAATATCTACACCGCTATCTGTATAAACATGGAAATATCTACACCGCGATCTGTATAAACATGGAAATATCTACAGCGCCATCTCTATAAACATTGAAATATCTACACTGCCATCTGTAAAAACATGGAAATATCTACACAGTCATCTGAATAAACATGGAAATATCTACACCACCATCTGTATAAACATGGAAATACCTACAATACCATCTGTATACACATGGAAATATCTACACAGACATCTGTATAAATATGGAAATATCTACACCGCCATCTGTGTAAACATGGAAATATCTACACTGCCATCTGTAGAAAGATGGAAATATCTACACCGCTATCTCTATAAATATGGAAATATCTACACCGCCATCTCTATAAACATGAAAATATCTACACCGCCATCTCCATAAAGATGGAAATATCTACACCGCCATGTGTATAAACACGGAAATATCTACACCACCATCTGTGTAAACATGGAAATAACTACACCGCTGTCTGTATAAACTTGGAAATATCTACACCGCCATCTGCATGTCCATGGAAATATCTAGTCCGCCATCTGTAAAAACATGGAAATATCTACACGGCCATCTGTGTATAGATGGAAATATCAACACCGCCATCTGTAGAAACATGGAACTATCTACACCGCTATCTCTATAAACATGGAAATATCTGCACTGCCATCTGTAAAAACATGGAAATACCTATACAGTCATCTGTATAAACATGGAAATATCTACAATGCCGTCTGTATACACATGGAAATATCTACACAGCCATCTGTATAAACATGTAAATATATACACTGCTATCTCTATAAACCTGGAAATATCTACAACGCCATCTCTATACACATGAAAATATCTTCACTGCCATCTCCATAAACACGGAACTAACTACTCCGCCATCTGTATAAACATGGAAACATCTACACCGCCATCTGTGTCAATAAGGAAATATCTACAATGCCATCTCTATAAAGATATAAATATCTGCACCGCGAGCTGTATAAACATGGAAATATCTACATCGCTATCTGTATAAACGTGGAAATACCAACACCGCTATCGGTATAAACATGGAAATATCTACAACGCCATCTATATAAACATGGAAATATCTACACCGCTATGTCTATAAACATGGAAATACCTACACCGCTATCTCTATAAACATGGAAATATCTACACCGCTATCTGTATAAACATGGAAATATCTACAACGCCATCTGTAGAAAGATGGAAATATCTACAACGCAATCTGTGTAAACATGGAAATATCTACACCGATATCTGTAAAAACATGGAAATATCTACACCGTTATCTGTATAAACATGGAAATATCTACACCGCGATCTGTATAAACATGGAAATATCTACAGCGCCATCTCTATAAACACTGAAATATCTACACTGCCATCTGTAAAAACATGGAAATATCTACACAGTCATCTGAATAAACATGGAAATATCTACACCACCATCTGTATAAACATGGAAATACCTACAATACCATCTGTATACACATGGAAATATCTACACAGACATCTGTATAAATATGGAAATATCTACACCACCATCTGTATAAACATGGAAATATCTACACTGCCATCTGTAGAAAGATGGAAATATCTACACCGCTATCTCTATAAATATGGAAATAACTACACCGCCATCTGTATAAACATGAAAATATCTACACTGCCATCTCCATAAAGATGGAAGTATCTACTCCGCCATGTGTATAAACACGGAAATATCTACACCAACATCAGTGTAAACATGGAAATATCTACACCGCTGTCTGTATAAACATGGAAATATCTACACCGCCATCTGCATGTCCATGGAAATATCTAAGCCGCCATCTGTATAAACATGGAAATATCTACACGGCCATCTGTGTATAGATGGAAATATCAACACCGCCATCTGTACAAACATGGAACTATCTACACCGCTATCTCTATAAACATGGAAATATCTGCACTGCCATCTGTAAAAACATGGAAATACCTATACAGTCATCTGTATAAACATGGAAATATCTACAATGCCGTCTGTATACACATGGAAATATCTACACAGCCATCTGTATAAACATGAAAATATATACACTGCTATCTCTATAAACATGGAAATAACTACACCGCCATCTCTATACACATGAAAATATCTACACTGCCATCTCCATAAACATGGAACTAACTACTCCGCCATCTGTATAAACATGGAAACATCTACACCGCCATCTGTGTGAATAAGGAAATATCTACAATGCCATCTGTATAAAGATATAAATATCCGCACCGGGAGCTGTATAAACATGGAAATATCTACATCGCTATCTGTATAAACATGGAAATACCAACACCGCTATCGGTATAAACATGGAAATATCTACAACGCCATCTATATAAACATGGAAATATCTACACCGCTATGTCTATAAACATGGAAATACCTACACCGCTATCTGTATAAACATGGAAATAACTACACCGCTATCTGTATAAACATGGAAATATCTACACCGCTATCTGTATAAACATGGAAATATCTACACCGCGGTCTGTATAAACAGGGAAATATCTACACCGCGATCTGTATAAACATGGAAATGTCTTCACCACGATCTGTATAAACATGGAAATATCTACACCGCTATCTGTATAAACATGGTAATATCTACACCACCATCTATATAAACATGGAAATATCTACACCGCCATCTGTATAAACATGGAAATATCTACACTGCCATCTGTAGAAAGATGGAAATATCTACACCGCTATCTCTATAAATATGGAAATATCTACACCGCCATCTCTATAAACATGAAAATATCTACACTGCCATCTCCATAAAGATGGAAGTATCTACTCCGCCATGTGTATAAACACGGAAATATCTACACCACCATCTGTGTAAACATGGAAATAACTACACCGCTGTCTGTATAAACATGGAAATATCTACACCGCCATCTGCATGTCCATGGAAATATCTAGGCCGCCATTTGTATAAACATGATAATATCTACACGGCCATCTTTGTATAGATGGAAATATCAACACCGCCATCTGTAGAAACATGGAACTATCTACACCGCTATCTCTATAAACATGGAAATATCTGCACTGCCATCTGTAAAAACATGGAAATACCTATACAGTCATCTGTATAAACATGGAAATATCTACAATGCCGTCTGTATACACAAGGAAATATCTACACAGCCATCTGTATAAACATGAAGATATATACACTGCTATCTCTATAAACATGGAAATAACTACACCGCCATCTCTATACACATGAAAATATGTACACTGCCATCTCCATAAACATGGAACTAACTACTCCGCCATCTGTATAAACATGGAAACATCTACACCGCCA
The DNA here is from genome assembly GCF_028858775.2 of Pan troglodytes. Classification (NCBI taxonomy): domain Eukaryota; kingdom Metazoa; phylum Chordata; class Mammalia; order Primates; family Hominidae; genus Pan; species Pan troglodytes. The sequence continues at coordinate 7,443,439 of NC_072417.2, forward strand.
TCTGTGTGAATAAGGAAATATCTACAATGCCATCTGTATAAAGATATAAATATCTGCACCGCGAGCTGTATAAACATGGAAATATCTACATCGCTATCTGTATAAACGTGGAAATACCAACACCGCTATCGGTATAAACATGGAAATATCTACAACGCCATCTATATAAACATGGAAATATCTACACCGCTATGTCTATAAACATGGAAATACCTACACCGCTATCTGTATAAACATGGAAATATCTACACCGCTATCTGTATAAACATGGAAATATCTACACCACCATCTATATAAACATGGAAATATCTACACCGCCATCTGTATAAACATGGAAATATCTACAATGCCATCTGTAGAAAGATGGAAATATCTACACCGCAATCTGTGTAAACATGGAAATATCTACACCTATATCTGTAAAAACATGGAAATATCTACACCGCTATCTGTATAAACATGGAAATATCTACACCGCGATCTGTATAAACATGGAAATATCTACAGCGCCATCTCTATAAACATTGAAATATCTACACTGCCATCTGTAAAAACATGGAAATATCTACACAGTCATCTGAATAAACATGGAAATATCTACACCACCATCTGTATAAACATGGAAATACCTACAATACCATCTGTATACACATGGAAATATCTACACAGACATCTGTATAAATATGGAAATATCTACACCGCCATCTGTGTAAACATGGAAATATCTACACTGCCATCTGTAGAAAGATGGAAATATCTACACCGCTATCTCTATAAATATGGAAATATCTACACCGCCATCTCTATAAACATGAAAATATCTACACCGCCATCTCCATAAAGATGGAAATATCTACACCGCCATGTGTATAAACACGGAAATATCTACACCACCATCTGTGTAAACATGGAAATAACTACACCGCTGTCTGTATAAACTTGGAAATATCTACACCGCCATCTGCATGTCCATGGAAATATCTAGTCCGCCATCTGTAAAAACATGGAAATATCTACACGGCCATCTGTGTATAGATGGAAATATCAACACCGCCATCTGTAGAAACATGGAACTATCTACACCGCTATCTCTATAAACATGGAAATATCTGCACTGCCATCTGTAAAAACATGGAAATACCTATACAGTCATCTGTATAAACATGGAAATATCTACAATGCCGTCTGTATACACATGGAAATATCTACACCGCCATCTGTATAAACATGTAAATATATACACTGCTATCTCTATAAACCTGGAAATATCTACAACGCCATCTCTATACACATGAAAATATCTTCACTGCCATCTCCATAAACACGGAACTAACTACTCCGCCATCTGTATAAACATGGAAACATCTACACCGCCATCTGTGTCAATAAGGAAATATCTACAATGCCATCTCTATAAAGATATAAATATCTGCACCGCGAGCTGTATAAACATGGAAATATCTACATCGCTATCTGTATAAACGTGGAAATACCAACACCGCTATCGGTATAAACATGGAAATATCTACAACGCCATCTATATAAACATGGAAATATCTACACCGCTATGTCTATAAACATGGAAATACCTACACCGCTATCTCTATAAACATGGAAATATCTACACCGCTATCTGTATAAACATGGAAATATCTACAACGCCATCTGTAGAAAGATGGAAATATCTACAACGCAATCTGTGTAAACATGGAAATATCTACACCGATATCTGTAAAAACATGGAAATATCTACACCGTTATCTGTATAAACATGGAAATATCTACACCGCGATCTGTATAAACATGGAAATATCTACAGCGCCATCTCTATAAACACTGAAATATCTACACTGCCATCTGTAAAAACATGGAAATATCTACACAGTCATCTGAATAAACATGGAAATATCTACACCACCATCTGTATAAACATGGAAATACCTACAATACCATCTGTATACACATGGAAATATCTACACAGACATCTGTATAAATATGGAAATATCTACACCACCATCTGTATAAACATGGAAATATCTACACTGCCATCTGTAGAAAGATGGAAATATCTACACCGCTATCTCTATAAATATGGAAATAACTACACCGCCATCTGTATAAACATGAAAATATCTACACTGCCATCTCCATAAAGATGGAAGTATCTACTCCGCCATGTGTATAAACACGGAAATATCTACACCAACATCAGTGTAAACATGGAAATATCTACACCGCTGTCTGTATAAACATGGAAATATCTACACCGCCATCTGCATGTCCATGGAAATATCTAAGCCGCCATCTGTATAAACATGGAAATATCTACACGGCCATCTGTGTATAGATGGAAATATCAACACCGCCATCTGTACAAACATGGAACTATCTACACCGCTATCTCTATAAACATGGAAATATCTGCACTGCCATCTGTAAAAACATGGAAATACCTATACAGTCATCTGTATAAACATGGAAATATCTACAATGCCGTCTGTATACACATGGAAATATCTACACAGCCATCTGTATAAACATGAAAATATATACACTGCTATCTCTATAAACATGGAAATAACTACACCGCCATCTCTATACACATGAAAATATCTACACTGCCATCTCCATAAACATGGAACTAACTACTCCGCCATCTGTATAAACATGGAAACATCTACACCGCCATCTGTGTGAATAAGGAAATATCTACAATGCCATCTGTATAAAGATATAAATATCCGCACCGGGAGCTGTATAAACATGGAAATATCTACATCGCTATCTGTATAAACATGGAAATACCAACACCGCTATCGGTATAAACATGGAAATATCTACAACGCCATCTATATAAACATGGAAATATCTACACCGCTATGTCTATAAACATGGAAATACCTACACCGCTGTCTGTATAAACATGGAAATATCTACACCGCGATCTGTATAAACATGGAAATATCTACACCGCTATCTGTATAAACATGGAAATATCTTCACCGCGGTCTGTATAAACAGGGAAATATCTACACCGCGATCTGTATAAACATGGAAATGTCTTCACCACGATCTGTATAAACATGGAAATATCTACACCGCTATCTGTATAAACATGGTAATATCTACACCACCATCTATATAAACATGGATATATCTACACCGCCATCTGTATAAACATGGAAATATCTACAATGCCATCTGTAGAAAGATGGAAATATCTACACCGCAATCTGTGTAAACATGGAAATATCTACACCGATATCTGTAAAAACATGGAAATATCTACACCGCGATCTGTATAAACATGGAAATATCTACAGCGCCATCTCTATAAACATTGAAATATCTACACTGCCATCTGTAAAAACATGGAAATATCTACGCAGTCATCTGAATAAACATGGAAATATCTACACCACCATCTGTATAAACATGGAAATACCTACAATACCATCTGTATACACATGGAAATATCTACACAGACATCTGTATAAATATGGAAATATCTACACCGCCATCTGTATAAACATGGAAATATCTACACTGCCATCTGTAGAAAGATGGAAATATCTACACCGCTATCTCTATAAATATGGAAATATCTACACCGCAATCTCTATAAACATGAAAATATCTACACTGCCATCTCCATAAAGATGGAAGTATCTACTCCGCCATGTGTATAAACACGGAAATATCTACACCACCATCTGTGTAAACATGGAAATAACTACACCGCTGTCTGTATAAACATGGAAATATCTACACCGCCATCTGCATGTCCATGGAAATATCTAGGCCGCCATTTGTATAAACATGATAATATCTACACGGCCATCTTTGTATAGATGGAAATATCAACACCGCCATCTGTAGAAACATGGAACTATCTACACCGCTATCTCTATAAACATGGAAATATCTGCACTGCCATCTGTAAAAACATGGAAATACCTATACAGTCATCTGTATAAACATGGAAATATCTACAATGCCGTCTGTATACACAAGGAAATATCTACACAGCCATCTGTATAAACATGAAAATATATACACTGCTATCTCTATAAACATGGAAATAACTACACCGCCATCTCTATACACATGAAAATATGTACACTGCCATCTCCATAAACATGGAACTAACTACTCCGCCATCTGTATAAACATGGAAACATCTACACCGCCATCTGTGTGAATAAGGAAATATCTACAATGCCATCTGTATAAAGATATAAATATCTGCACCGCGAGCTGTATAAACATGGAAATATCTACATCGCTATCTGTATAAACGTGGAAATACCAACACCGCTATCGGTATAAACATGGAAATATCTACAACGCCATCTATATAAACATGGAAATATCTACACCGCTATGTCTATAAACATGGAAATACCTACACCGCTATCTGTATAAACATGGAAATATCTACACCGCTATCTGTATAAACATGGAAATATCTACACCACCATCTATATAAACATGGAAATATCTACACCGCCATCTGTATAAACATGGAAATATCTACACTGCCATCTGTAGAAAGATGGAAATATCTACACCGCTATCTCTATAAATATGGAAATATCTACACCGCCATCTCTATAAACATGAAAATATCTACACTGCCATCTCCATAAAGATGGAAGTATCTACACCGCCATGTGTATAAACACGGAAATATCTACACCACCATCTGTGTAAACATGGAAATAACTACACCGCTGTCTGTATAAACATGGAAATATCTACACCGCCATCTGCATGTCCATGGAAATATCTAGGCCGCCATTTGTATAAACATGATAATATCTACACGGCCATCTTTGTATAGATGGAAATATCAACACCGCCATCTGTAGAAACATGGAACTATCTACACCGCTATCTCTATAAACATGGAAATAACTGCACTGCCATCTGTAAAAACATGGAAATACCTATACAGTCATCTGTATAAACATGGAAATATCTACAATGCCATTTGTATACACAAGGAAATATCTACACAGCCATCTGTATAAACATGAAAATATATACACTGCTATCTCTATAAACATGGAAATAACTACACCGCCATCTCTATACACATGAAAATATGTACACTGCCATCTCCATAAACATGGAACTAACTACTCCGCCATCTGTATAAACATGGAAACATCTACACCGCCATCTGTGTGAATAAGGAAATATCTACAATGCCATCTGTATAAAGATATAAATATCTGCACCGCGAGCTGTATAAACATGGAAATATCTACATCGCTATCTGTATAAACGTGGAAATACCAACACCGCTATCGGTATAAACATGGAAATATCTACAACGCCATCTATATAAACATGGAAATATCTACACCGCTATGTCTATAAACATGGAAATACCTACACCGCTATCTGTATAAACATGGAAATATCTACACCGCTATCTGTATAAACATGGAAATATCTACACCACCATCTATATAAACATGGAAATATCTACACCGCCATCTGTATAAACATGGAAATATCTACAATGCCATCTGTATAAAGATGGAAATATCTACACCGCAATCTGTGTAAACATGGAAATATCTACACCGATATCTGTAAAAACATGGAAATATCTACACCGCTATCTGTATAAACATGGAAATATCTACACCGCGATCTGTATAAACATGGAAATATCTACAGCGCCATCTCTATAAACATTGAAATATCTACACTGCCATCTGTAAAAACATGGAAATATCTACACAGTCATCTGAATAAACATGGAAATATCTACACCACCATCTGTATAAACATGGAAATACCTACAATACCATCTGTATACACATGGAAATATCTACACAGACATCTGTATAAATATTGAAATATCTACACCGCCATCTGTATAAACATGGAAATATCTACACTGCCATCTGTAGAAAGATGGAAATATCTACACCGCTATCTCTATAAATATGGAATTATCTACACCGCCATCTCTATAAACATGAAAATATCTACACTGCCATCTCCATAAAGATGGAAATATCTACACCGCCATGTGTATAAACACGGAAATATCTACACCACCATCTGTGTAAACATGGAAGTAACTACACCGCTGTCTGTATAAACTTGGAAATATCTACACCGCCATCTGCATGTCCATGGAAATATCTAGGCCGCCATCTGTAAAAACATGGAAATATCTACACGGCCATCTGTGTATAGATGGAAATATCAACACCGCCATCTGTAGAAACATGGAACTATCTACACCGCTATCTCTATAAACATGGAAATATCTGCACTGCCATCTGTAAAAACATGGAAATACCTATACAGTCATCTGTATAAACATGGAAATATCTACAATGCCGTCTGTATACACATGGAAATATCTACACAGCCATCTGTATAAACATGTAAATATATACACTGCTATCTCTATAAACCTGGAAATATCTACACCGCCATCTCTATACACATGAAAATATCTACACTGCCATCTCCATAAACATGGAACTAACTACTCCGCCATCTGTATAAACATGGAAACATCTACACCGCCATCTGTGTGAATAAGGAAATATCTACAATGCCATCTCTATAAAGATATAAATATCTGCACCGCGAGCTGTATAAACATGGAAATATCTACATCGCTATCTGTATAAACGTGGAAATACCAACACCGCTATCGGTATAAACATGGAAATATCTACAACGCCATCTATATAAACATGGAAATATCTACACCGCTATGTCTATAAACATGGAAATACCTACACCGCTATCTCTATAAACATGGAAATATCTACACCGCTATCTGTATAAACATGGAAATATCTACAATGCCATCTGTAGAAAGATGGAAATATCTACACCGCAATCTGTGTAAACATGGAAATATCTACACTGATATCTGTAAAAACATGGAAATATCTACACCGTTATCTGTATAAACATGGAAATATCTACACCGCGATCTGTATAAACATGGAAATATCTACAGCGCCATCTCTATTAACATTGAAATATCTACACTGCCATCTGTAAAAACATGGAAATATCTACACAGTCATCTGAATAAACATGGAAATATCTACACCACCATCTGTATAAACATGGAAATACCTACAATACCATCTGTATACACATGGAAATATCTACACAGACATCTGTATAAATATGGAAATATCTACACCGCCATCTGTATAAACATGGAAATATCTACACTGCCATCTGTAGAAAGATGGAAATATCTACACCGCTATCTCTATAAATATGGAAATACCTACACCGCCATCTGTATAAACATGAAAATATCTACACTGCCATCTCCATAAAGATGGAAGTATCTACTCCGCCATGTGTATAAACACGGAAATATCTACACCAACATCAGTGTAAACATGGAAATATCTACACCGCTGTCTGTATAAACATGGAAATATCTACACCGCCATCTGCATGTCCATGGAAATATCTAAGCCGCCATCTGTATAAACATGGAAATATCTACACGGCCATCTGTGTATAGATGGAAATATCAAAACCGCCATCTGTACAAACATGGAACTATCTACACCTTTATCTCTATAAACATGGAAATATCTGCACTGCCATCTGTAAAAACATGGAAATACCTATACAGTCATCTGTATAAACATGGAAATATCTACAATGCCATCTGTATACACATGGAAATATCTACCCAGCCATCTGTATAAACATGTAAATATATACACTGCTATCTCTATAAACATGGAAATATCTACACCACCATCTCTATACACATGAAAATATCTACACTGCCATCTCCATAAACATGGAACTAACTACTCCGCCATCTGTATAAACATGGAAACATCTACACCGCCATCTGTGTGAATAAGGAAATATCTACAATGCCATCTGTATAAAGATATAAATATCTGCACCGCGAGCTGTATAAACATGGAAATATCTACATCGCTATCTGTATAAACGTGGAAATACCAACACCGCTATCGGTATAAACATGGAAATATCTACAACGCCATCTATATAAACATGGAAATATCTACACCGCTATGTCTATAAACATAGAAATAACTACACCGCTATCTCTATAAACATGGAAATATCTACACCGCTATCTGTATAAACATGGAAATATCTACACCGCTATCTGTATAAACATGGAAATATCTACACCGCGATCTGTATAAACAGGGAAATTACTACACCGTGATCTGTATAAACATGGAAATGTCTTCACCAGGATCTGTATAAACATGGAAATATGTACACCGCTATCTGTATAAACATGGTAATATCTACACCACCATCTATATAAACATGGAAATATCTACACCGCCATCCGTATAAACATGGAAATATCTACAACGCCATCTGTAGAAAGATGGAAATATCTACACCGCAATCTGTGTAAACATGGAAATATCTACACCGATATCTGTAAAAACATGGAAATATCTACACCGCTATCTGTATAAACATGGAAATATCTACACCGCCATCTGTATAAACATGGAAATATCTACAGCGCCATATCTATAAACACTGAAATATCTACACTGCCATCTGTAAAAACATGGAAATATCTACACAGTCATCTGAATAAACATTGAAATATCTACACCACCATCTGTATAAACATGGAATTACCTACAATACCATCTGTATACACATGGAAATATCTACACAGACATCTGTATAAATATGGAAATATCTACACCGCCATCTGTATAAACATGGAAATATCTACACTGCCATCTGTAAAAAGATGGAAATATCTACACCGCTATCTCTATAAATATGGAAATATCTACACCGCCATCTCTATAAACATGAAAATATCTACACTGCCATCTCCATAAAGATGGAAATATCTACTCCGCCATATGTATAAACACGGAAATATCTACACCACCATCTGTGTAAACATGGAAATAACTACACCGCTGTCTGTATAAACATGGAAATATCTACACCGCCATCTGCATGTCCATGGAAATATATAGGCCGCCATCTGTATAAACATGGAAATATCTACACGGCCATCTGTGTATAGATGGAAATATCAACACCACCATTTGTAGAAACATGGAATTATCTACACCGCTATCTCTATAAACATGGAAATATCTGCACTGCCATCTGTAAAAACATGGAAATACCTATACAGTCATCTGTATAAACATGGAAATATCTACAATGCCGTCTGTATACACATGGAAATATCTACACAGCCATCTGTATTAACATGAAAATATCTACACTGCCATCTCCATAAACATGGAACTAACTACTCCGCCATCTGTATAAACATGGAAACATCTACACCGCCATCTGTGTGAATAAGGAAATATCTACAATGCCATCTGTATAAAGATATAAATATCCGCACCGGGAGCTGTATAAACATGGAAATATCTACATCGCTATCTGTATAAACATGGAAATACCAACACCGCTATCGGTATAAACATGGAAATATCTACAACGCCATGTATATAAACATGGAAATATCTACACCGCTATGTCTATAAACATGGAAATACCTACACCGCTATCTGTATAAACATGGAAATAACTACACCGCTATCTGTATAAACATGGAAATATCTACACCGCTATCTGTATAAACATGGAAATATCTACACCGCGGTCTGTATAAACAGGGAAATATCTACACCGCGATCTGTATTAACATGGAAATGTCTTCACCACGATCTGTATAAACATGGAAATATCTACACCGCTATCTGTATAAACATGGAAATATCTACACCACCATCTATATAAACATGGAAATATCTACACCGCCATCTGTATAAACATGGAAATATCTACAATGCCATCTGTAGAAAGATGGAAATATCTGCACCGAAATCTGTGTAAACATGGAAATATCTACACCGATATCTGTAAAAACATGGAAATATCTACACCGCTATCTGTATAAACATGGAAATATCTACACCGCGATCTGTATAAACATGGAAATATCTACAGCGCCATCTCTATAAACATTGAAATATCTACACTGCCATCTGTAAAAACATGGAAATATCTACACAGTCATCTGAATAAACCTGGAAATATCTACACCACCATCTGTATAAACATGGAAATACCTACAATACAATCTGTATACACATGGAAATATCTACACAGACATCTGTATAAATATGGAAATATCTACACCGCCATCTGTATAAACATGGAAATATCTACACTGACATCTGTAGAAAGATGGAAATATCTACACTGCTATCTCTATAAATATGGAAATATCTACACCGCCATCTCTATAAACATGAAAATATCTACACTGCCATCTCCATAAAGATGGAAATATCTACACCGCCATGTGTATAAACACGGAAATATCTACACCACCATCTGTGTAAACATGGAAATAACTACACCGCTGTCTGTATAAACTTGGAAATATCTACACCGCCATCTGCATGTCCATGGAAATATCTAGGCCGCCATCTGTAAAAACATGGAAATATCTACACGGCCATCTGTGTATAGATGGAAATATCAACACCGCCATCTGTAGAAACATGGAACTATCTACACCGCTATCTCTATAAACATGGAAATATCTGCACTGCCATCTGTAAAAACATGGAAATACCTATACAGTAATCTTCATAAACATGGAAATATCTACAATGCCGTCTGTATACACATGGAAATATCTACACAGCCATCTGTATAAACATGTAAATATATACACTGCTATCTCTATAAACATGGAAACATCTACACCGCCATCTCTATACACATGAAAATATCTACACTGCCATCTCCATAAACATGGAACTAACTACTCCGCCATCTGTATAAACATGGAAACATCTACACCGCCATCTGTGTGAATAAGGAAATATCTACAATGCCATCTCTATAAAGATATAAATATCGGCACCGCGAGCTGTATAAACATGGAAATATCTACATCGCTATCTGTATAAACGTGGAAATACCAACACCGCTATCGGTATAAACATGGAAATATCTACAACGCCATCTATATAAACATGGAAATATCTACACCGCTATGTCTATAAACATGGAAATACCTACACCGCTATCTCTATAAACATGGAAATATCTACACCGCTATCTGTATAAACATGGAAATATCTACAATGCCATCTGTAGAAAGATGGAAATATCTACACCGCAATCTGTGTAAACATGGAAATATCTACACCGATATCTGTAAAAACATGGAAATATCTACACCGTTATCTGTATAAACATGGAAATATCTACACCGCGATCTGTATAAAAATGGAAATATCTACAGCGCGGTCTGTATAAACAGGGAAATATCTACACCGCGATCTGTATTAACATGGAAATGTCTTCACCACGATCTGTATAAACATGGAAATATCTACACTGCTATCTGTATAAACATGGAAATATCTACACCACCATCTATATAAACATGGAAATATCTACACCGCCATCTGTATAAACATGGAAATATCTACAATGCCATCTGTAGAAAGATGGAAATATCTGCACCGCAATCTGTGTAAACATGGAAATATCTACACCGATATCTGTAAAAACATGGAAATATCTACACCGCTATCTGTATAAACATGGAAATATCTACACCGCCATCTCTATAAACATGAAAATATCTACACTGCCATCTCCATAAAGATGGAAGTATCTACTCCGCCATGTGTATAAACACGGAAATATCTACACCACCATCTGTGTAAACATGGAAATAACTACACCGCTGTCTGTATAAACATGGAAATATCTACACCGCCATCTGCATGTCCATGGAAATATCTAGGCCGCCATTTGTATAAACATGATAATATCTACACGGCCATCTTTGTATAGATGGAAATATCAACACCGCCATCTGTAGAAACATGGAACTATCTACACCGCTATCTCTATAAACATGGAAATATCTGCACTGCCATCTGTAAAAACATGGAAATACCTATACAGTCATCTGTATAAACATGGAAATATCTACAATGCCGTCTGTATACACAAGGAAATATCTACACAGCCATCTGTATAAACATGAAAATATATACACTGCTATCTCTATAAACATGGAAATAACTACACCACCATCTCTATACACATGAAAATATGTACAATGCCATCTCCATAAACATGGAACTAACTACTCCGCCATCTGTATAAACATGGAAACATCTACACCGCCATCTGTGTGAATAAGGAAATATCTACAATGCCATCTGTATAAAGATATAAATATCTGCACCGCGAGCTGTATAAACATGGAAATATCTACATCGCTATCTGTATAAACGTGGAAATACCAACACCGCTATCGGTATAAACATGGAAATATCTACAACGCCATCTATATAAACATGGAAATATCTACACCGCTATGTCTATAAACATGGAAATACCTACACCGCTATCTCTATAAACATGGAAATATCTACACCGCTATCTGTATAAACATGGAAATATCTACAATGCCATCTGTAGAAAGATGGAAATATCTACACCGCAATCTGTGTAAACATGGAAATATCTACACCGATATCTGTAAAAACATGGAAATATCTACACCGTTATCTGTATAAACATGGAAATATCTACACCGCGATCTGTATAAACATGGAAATATCTACAGCGCCATCTCTATTAACATTGAAATATCTACACTGCCATCTGTAAAAACATGGAAATATCTACACAGTCATCTGAATAAACATGGAAATATCTACACCACCATCTGTATAAACATGGAAATACCTACAATACCATCTGTATACACATGGAAATATCTACACAGACATCTGTATAAATATGGAAATATCTACACCGCCATCTGTATAAACATGGAAATATCTACACTGCCATCTGTAGAAAGATGGAAATATCTACACCGCTATCTCTATAAATATGGAAATACCTACACCGCCATCTGTATAAACATGAAAATATCTACACTGCCATCTCCATAAAGATGGAAGTATCTACTCCGCCATGTGTATAAACACAGAAATATCTACACCAACATCAGTGTAAACATGGAAATATCTACACCGCTGTCTGTATAAACATGGAAATATCTACACCGCCATCTGCATGTCCATGGAAATATCTAAGCCGCCATCTGTATAAACATGGAAATATCTACACGGCCATCTGTGTATAGATGGAAATATCAAAACCGCCATCTGTACAAACATGGAACTATCTACACCTTTATCTCTATAAACATGGAAATATCTGCACTGCCATCTGTAAAAACATGGAAATACCTATACAGTCATCTGTATAAACATGGAAATATCTACAATGCCATCTGTATACACATGGAAATATCTACCCAGCCATCTGTATAAACATGTAAATATATACACTGCTATCTCTATAAACATGGAAATATCTACACCGCCATCTCTATACACATGAAAATATCTACACTGCCATCTCCATAAACATGGAACTAACTACTCCGCCATCTGTATAAACATGGAAACATCTACACCGCCATCTGTGTGAATAAGGAAATATCTACAATGCCATCTCTATAAAGATATAAATATCTGCACCGCGAGCTGTATAAACATGGAAATATCTACATCGCTATCTGTATAAACGTGGAAATACCAACACCGCTATCGGTATAAACATGGAAATATCTACAACGCCATCTATATAAACATGGAAATATCTACACCGCTATGTCTATAAACATAGAAATAACTACACCGCTATCTCTATAAACATGGAAATATCTACACCGCTATCTGTATAAACATGGAAATATCTACACCGCTATCTGTATAAACATGGAAATATCTACACCGCGATCTGTATAAACAGGGAAATTACTACACCGTGATCTGTATAAACATGGAAATGTCTTCACCACGATCTGTATAAACATGGAAATATGTACACCGCTATCTGTATAAACATGGTAATATCTACACCACCATCTATATAAACATGGAAATATCTACACCGCCATCCGTATAAACATGGAAATATCTACAACGCCATCTGTAGAAAGATGGAAATATCTACACCGCAATCTGTGTAAACATGGAAATATCTACACCGATATCTGTAAAAACATGGAAATATCTACACCGCTATCTGTATAAACATGGAAATATCTACACCGCCATCTGTATAAACATGGAAATATCTACAGCGCCATATCTATAAACACTGAAATATCTACACTGCCATCTGTAAAAACATGGAAATATCTACACAGTCATCTGAATAAACATGGAAATATCTACACCACCATCTGTATAAACATGGAAATACCTACAATACCATCTGTATACACATGGAAATATCTACACAGACATCTGAATAAATATGGAAATATCTACACCGCCATCTGTATAAACATGGAAATATCTACACTGCCATCTGTAAAAAGATGGAAATATCTACACCGCTATCTCTATAAATATGGAAATATCTACACCGCCATCTCTATAAACATGAAAATATCTACACTGCCATCTCCATAAAGATGGAAGTATCTACTCCGCCATGTGTATAAACACGGAAATATCTACACCACCATCTGTGTAAACATGGAAATAACTACACCGCTGTCTGTATAAACATGGAAATATCTACACCGCCATCTGCATGTCCATGGAAATATCTAGGCCGCCATCTGTATAAACATGGAAATATCTACATGGCCATCTGTGTATAGATGGAAATATCAACACCACCATCTGTAGAAACATGGAATTATCTACACCGCTATCTCTATAAACATGGAAATATCTGCACTGCCATCTGTAAAAACATGGAAATACCTACACAGTCATCTGTATAAACATGGAAATATCTACAATGCCATCTGTATACACATGGAAATATCTACACAGCCATCTGTATTAACATGAAAATATCTACACTGCCATCTCCATAAACATGGAACTAACTACTCCGCCATCTGTATAAACATGGAAACATCTACACCGCCATCTGTGTGAATAAGGAAATATCTACAATGCCATCTGTATAAAGATATAAATATCCGCACCGGGAGCTGTATAAACATGGAAATATCTACATCGCTATCTGTATAAACATGGAAATACCAACACCGCTATCGGTATAAACATGGAAATATCTACAACGCCATGTATATAAACATGGAAATATCTACACCGCTATGTCTATAAACATGGAAATACCCACACCGCTATCTGTATAAACATGGAAATAACTACACCGCTATCTGTATAAACATGGAAATATCTACACCACTATCTGTATAAACATGGAAATATCTACACCGCGGTCTGTATAAACAGGGAAATATCTACACCGCGATCTGTATTAACATGGAAATGTCTTCACCACGATCTGTATAAACATGGAAATATCTACACCGCTATCTGTATAAACATGGAAATATCTACACCACCATCTATATAAACATGGAAATATCTACACCGCCATCTGTATAAACATGGAAATATCTACAATGCCATCTGTAGAAAGATGGAAATATCTGCACCGCAATCTGTGTAAACATGGAAATATCTACACCGATATCTGTAAAAACATGGAAATATCTACTCCGCTATCTGTATAAACATGGAAATATCTACACCGCGATCTGTATAAACATGGAAATATCTACAGCGCCATCTCTATAAACATGGAAATATCTACACTGCCATCTGTAAAAACATGGAAATATCTACACAGTCATCTGAATAAACCTGGAAATATCTACACCACCATCTGTATAAACATGGAAATACCTACAATACAATCTGTATACACATGGAAATATCTACACAGACATCTGTATAAATATGGAAATATCTACACCGCCATCTGTATAAACATGGAAATATCTACACTGACATCTGTAGAAAGATGGAAATATCTACACTGCCATCTCCATAAAGATGGAAATATCTACACCGCCATGTGTATAAACACGGAAATATCTTCACCACCATCTGTGTAAACATGGAAATAACTACACCGCTGTCTGTATAAACTTGGAAATATCTACACCGCCATCTGCATGTCCATGGAAATATCTAGGCCGCCATCTGTAAAAACATGGAAATATCTACACGGCCATCTGTGTATAGATGGAAATATCAACACCGCCATCTGTAGAAACATGGAACTATCTACACCGCTATCTCTATAAACATGGAAATATCTGCACTGCCATCTGTAAAAACATGGAAATACCTATACAGTCATCTTCATAAACATGGAAATATCTACAATGCCGTCTGTATACACATGGAAATATCTACACAGCCATCTGTATAAACATGTAAATATATACACTGCTATCTCTATAAACATGGAAACATCTACACCGCCATCTCTATACACATGAAAATATCTACACTGCCATCTCCATAAACATGGAACTAACTACTCCGCCATCTGTATAAACATGGAAACATCTACACCGCCATCTGTGTGAATAAGGAAATATCTACAATGCCATCTCTATAAAGATATAAATATCTGCACCGCGAGCTGTATAAACATGGAAATATCTACATCGCTATCTGTATAAACGTGGAAATACCAACACCGCTATCGGTATAAACATGGAAATATCTACAACGCCATCTATATAAACATGGAAATATCTACACCGCTATGTCTATAAACATGGAAATACCTACACCGCTATCTCTATAAACATGGAAATATCTACACCGCTATCTGTATAAACATGGAAATATCTACAATGCCATCTGTAGAAAGATGGAAATATCTACACCGCAATCTGTGTAAACATGGAAATATCTACACCGATATCTGTAAAAACATGGAAATATCTACACCGTTATCTGTATAAACATGGAAATATCTACACCGCGATCTGTATAAAAATGGAAATATCTACACCGCGGTCTGTATAAACAGGGAAATATCTACACCGCGATCTGTATTAACATGGAAATGTCTTCACCACGATCTGTATAAACATGGAAATATCTACACTGCTATCTGTATAAACATGGAAATATCTACACCACCATCTATATAAACATGGAAATATCTACACCGCCATCTGTATAAACATGGAAATATCTACAATGCCATCTGTAGAAAGATGGAAATATCTGCACCGCAATCTGTGTAAACATGGAAATATCTACACCGATATCTGTAAAAACATGGAAATATCTACACCGCTATCTGTATAAACATGGAAATATCTACACCGCGATCTGTATAAACATGGAAATATCTACAGCGCCATCTCTATAAACATTGAAATATCTACACTGCCATCTGTAAAAACATGGAAATATCTACACAGTCATCTGAATAAACCTGGAAATATCTACACCACCATCTGTATAAACATGGAAATACCTACAATACCATCTGTATATACATGGAAATATCTACACAGACATCTGTATAAATATGGAAATATCTACACCGCCATCTGTATAAACATGGAAATATCTACACTGCCATCTGTAGAAAGATGGAAATATCTACACCGCTATCTCTATAAATATGGAAATATCTACACCGCCATCTCTATAAACATGAAAATACCTACACTGCCATCTCCATAAAGATGGAAATATCTACACCGCCATGTGTATAAACACGGAAATATCTACACCACCATCTGTGTAAACATGGAAATGACTACACCGCTGTCTGTATAAACTTGGAAATATCTACACCGCCATCTGCATGTCCATGGAAATATCTAGGCCGCCATCTGTAAAAACATGGAAATATCTACACGGCCATCTGTGTATAGATGGAAATATCAACACCGCCATCTGTAGAAACATGGAACTATCTACACCGCTATCTCTATAAACATGGAAATATCTGCACTGCCATCTGTAAAAACATGGAAATACCTATACAGTCATCTTCATAAACATGGAAATATCTACAATGCCGTCTGTGTACACATGGAAATATCTACACAGCCATCTGTATAAACATGTAAATATATACACTGCTATCTCTATAAACATGGAAACATCTACACCGCCATCTCTATACACATGAAAATATCTACACTGCCATCTCCATAAACATGGAACTAACTACTCCGCCATCTGTATAAACATGGAAACATCTACACCGCCATCTGTGTGAATAAGGAAATATCTACAATGCCATCTGTATAAAGATATAAATATCTGCACCGCGAGCTGTATAAACATGGAAATATCTACATCGCTATCTGTATAAACGTGGAAATACCAACACCGCTATCGGTATAAACATGGAAATATCTACAACGCCATCTATATAAACATGGAAATATCTACACCGCTATGTCTATAAACATGGAAATACCTACACCGCTATCTCTATAAACATGGAAATATCTACACCGCTATCTGTATAAACATGGAAATATCTACAACGCCATCTGTAGAAAGATGGAAATATCTACACCGCAATCTGTGTAAACATGGAAATATCTACACCGATATCTGTAAAAACATGGAAATATCTACACCGTTATCTGTATAAACATGGAAATATCTACACCGCGATCTGTATAAACATGGAAATATCTACAGCGCCATCTCTATTAACATTGAAATATCTACACTGCCATCTGTAAAAACATGGAAATATCTACACAGTCATCTGAATAAACATGGAAATATCTACACCACCATCTGTATAAACATGGAAATACCTACAATACCATCTGTATACACATGGAAATATCTACACAGACATCTGTATAAATATGGAAATATCTACACCGCCATCTGTATAAACATGGAAATATCTACACTGCCATCTGTAGAAAGATGGAAATATCTACACCGCTATCTCTATAAATATGGAAATACCTACACCGCCATCTGTATAAACATGAAAATATCTACACTGCCATCTCCATAAAGATGGAAGTATCTACTCCGCCATGTGTATAAACACGGAAATATCTACACCACCATCTGTGTAAACATGGAAATATCTACACCGCTGTCTGTATAAACATGGGAATATCTACACCGCCATCTGCATGTCCATGGAAATATCTAGGCCGCCATCTGTATAATCATGGAAATATCTACACGGCCATCTGTGTATAGATGGAAATATCAACACCGCCATCTGTAGAAACATGGAATTATCTACACCGCTATCTCTATAAACATGGAAATATCTGCACTGCCATCTGTAAAAACATGGAAATACCTATACAGTCATCTGTATAAACATGGAAATATCTACAATGCCGTCTGTATACACATGGAAATATCTACACAGCCATCTGTATAAACATGAAAATATATAAACTGCTATCTCTATAAACATGGAAATAACTACACCGCCATCTCTATACACATGAAAATATCTACACTGCCATCTCCATAAACATGGAACTAACTACTCCGCCATGTGTATAAACATGGAAACATCTACACCGCCATCTGTGTGAATAAGGAAATATCTACAATGCCATCTGTATAAAGATATAAATATCCGCACCGGGAGCTGTATAAACATGGAAATATCTACATCGCTATCTGTATAAACATGGAAATACCAACACCGCTATCGGTATAAACATGGAAATATCTACAACGCCATCTATATAAACATGGAAATATCTACACCGCTATGTCTATAAACATGGAAATACCTACACCGCTATCTCTATAAACATGGAAATATCTACACCGCTATCTGTATAAACATGGAAATATCTACACCGCTATCTGTATAAACATGGAAATATCTACACCGCGGTCTGTATAAACAGGGAAATATCTACACCGCGATCTGTATAAACATGGAAATGTCTTCACCACGATCTGTATAAACATGGAAATATCTACACCGCTATCTGTATAAACATGGTAATATCTACACCACCATCTATATAAACATGGATATATCTACACCGCCATCTGTATAAACATGGAAATATCTACAATGCCATCTGTAGAAAGATGGAAATATCTACACCGCAATCTGTGTAAACATGGAAATATCTACACCGATATCTGTAAAAACATGGAAATATCTACACCGCTATCTGTATAAACATGGAAATATCTACACCGCGATCTGTATAAACATGGAAATATCTACAGCGCCATCTCTATAAACATTGAAATATCTACACTGCCATCTGTAAAAACATGGAAATATCTACGCAGTCATCTGAATAAACATGGAAATATCTACACCACCATCTGTATAAACATGGAAATACCTACAATACCATCTGTATACACATGGAAATATCTACACAGACATCTGTATAAATATGGAAATATCTACACCACCATCTGTATAAACATGGAAATATCTACACTGCCATCTGTAGAAAGATGGAAATATCTAAACCGCTATCTCTATAAATATGGAAATATCTACACCGCCATCTCTATAAACATGAAAATATCTACACTGCCATCTCCATAAAGATGGAAGTATCTACTCCGCCATGTGTATAAACACGGAAATATCTACACCAACATCTGTGTAAACATGGAAATATCTACACCGCTGTCTGTATAAACATGGAAATATCTAAACCGCCATCTGCATGTCCATGGAAATTTCTAGGCCGCCATCTGTATAAACATGGAAATATCTACACGGCCATCTGTGTATAGATGGAAATGTCAACACCGCCATCTGTACAAACATGGAACTATCTACACCGCTATCTCTATAAACATGGAATTATCTGCAATGCCATCTGTAAAAACATGGAAATACCTATACAGTCATCTGTATAAACATGGAAATATCTACAATGCCGTCTGTATACACATGGAAACATCTACACAGCCATCTGTATAAACATGAAAATATATACACTTCTATCTCTATAAACATGGAAATAACTACACCGCCATCTCTATACACATGAAAATATCTACACTGCCATCTCCATAAACATGGAACTAACTACTCCGCCATCTGTATAAACATGGAAACATCTACACCGCCATCTGTGTGAATAAGGAAATATCTACAATGCCATCTGTATAAAGATATAAATATCCGCACCGCGAGCTGTATAAACATGGAAATATCTACATCGCTATCTGTATAGACGTGGAAATACCATCACCGCTATCGGTATAAACATGGAAATATCTACAACGCCATCTATATAAACATGGAAATATCTACACCGCTATGTCTATAAACATGGAAATAACTACACCGCTATCTCTATAAACATGGAAATATCTACACCGCTATCTGTATAAACATGGAAATATCTACACCGCTATCTGTATAAACATGGAAATATCTACACCGCGATCTGTATAAACAGGGAAATATCTACACCGCGATCTGTATAAACATGGAAATGTCTTCACCACGATCTGTATAAACATGGAAATATCTACACCGCTATCTGTATAAACATGGTAATATCTACACCACCATCTATATAAACATGGAAATATCTACACCGCCATCTGTATAAACATGGAAATATCTACACCGCTATGTCTATAAACATGGAAATATCTACACCGCGATCTGTATAAACATGGAAATATCTACAGCGCCATCTCTATAAACATTGAAATACCTACACTGCCATCTGTAAAAACATGGAAATATCTACGCAGTCATCTGAATAAACATGGAAATATCTACACCACCATCTGTATAAACATGGAAATACCTACAATACCATCTGTATACACATGGAAATATCTACACAGACATCTGTATAAATATGGAAATATCTACACCGCCATCTGTATAAACATGGAAATATCTACACTGCCATCTGTAGAAAGATGGAAATATCTACACCGCTATCTCTGTAAATATGGAAATATCTACACCGCCATCTCTATAAACATGAAAATATCTACACTGCCATCTCCATAAAGATGGAAGTATCTACTCCGCCATGTGTATAAACACGGAAATATCTACACCACCATCTGTGTAAACATGGAAATAACTACACCGCTGTCTGTATAAACATGGAAATATCTACACCGCCATCTGCATGTCCATGGAAATATCTAGGCCGCCATTTGTATAAACATGATAATATCTACACGGCCATCTTTGTATAGATGGAAATATCAACACCGCCATCAGTAGAAACATGGAACTATCTACACCGCTATCTCTATAAACATGGAAATATCTGCACTGCCATCTGTAAAAACATGGAAATACCTATACAGTCATCTGTATAAACATGGAAATATCTACAATGCCGTCTGTATACACAAGGAAATATCTACACAGCCATCTGTATAAACATGAAAATATATACACTGCTATCTCTATAAACATGGAAATAACTACACCACCATCTCTATACACATGAAAATATGTACAATGCCATCTCCATAAACATGGAACTAACTACTCCGCCATCTGTATAAACATGGAAACATCTACACCGCCATCTGTGTGAATAAGGAAATATCTACAATGCCATCTGTATAAAGATATAAATATCTGCACCGCGAGCTGTATAAACATGGAAATATCTACATCGCTATCTGTATAAACGTGGAAATACCAACACCGCTATCGGTATAAACATGGAAATATCTACAACGCCATCTATATAAACATGGAAATATCTACACCGCTATGTCTATAAACATGGAAATATCTACACCGCTATCTCTATAAACATGGAAATATCTACACCGCTATCTGTATAAACATGGAAATATCTACACCACCATCTATATAAACATGGAAATATCTACACCGCCATCTGTATAAACATGGAAATATCTACAATGCCATCTGTAGAAAGATGGAAATATCTACACCGCAATCTGTGTAAACATGGAAATACATACACCGATATCTGTAAAAACATGGAAATATCTACACCGCTATCTGTATAAACATGGAAATATCTACACCGCGATCTGTATAAACATGGAAATATCTACAGCGCCATCTCTATAAACATTGAAATATCTACACTGCCATCTGTAAAAACATGGAAATATCTACACAGTCATCTGAATAAACATGGAAATATCTACACCATCATCTGTATAAACAGGGAAATACCTACAATACCATCTGTATACACATGGAAATATCTACACAGACATCTCTATAAATATGGAAATATCTACACCGCCATCTGTATAAACATGGAAATATCTACACTGCCATCTGTAGAAAGATGGAAATATCTACACCGCTATCTCTATAAATATGGAAATATCTACACCGCCATCTCTATAAACATGAAAATATCTACACTGCCATCTCCATAAAGATGGAAGTATCTACTCCGCCATGTGTATAAACACGGAAATATCTACACCAACATCTGTGTAAACATGGAAATATCTACACCGCTGTCTGTATAAACATGGAAATATCTACACCGCCATCTGCATGTCCATGGAAATATCTAGGCCGCCATCTGTATAAAAATGGAAATATCTACACGGCCATCTGTGTATAGATGGAAATGTCAACACTGCCATCTGTACAAACATGGAACTATCTACACCGATATCTCTATAAACATGGAAATATCTACACGGTCATCTGTGTATAGATGGAAATGTCAACACTGCCATCTGTACAAACATGGAACTATCTACACCGCTATCTCTATAGACATGGAAACATCTGCACTGCCATCTGTAAAAACATGGAAATACCTATACAGTCATCTGTATAAACATGGAAATATCTACAATGCCGTCTGTATACACATGGAAACATCTACACAGCCATCTGTATAAACATGTAAATATATACACTGCTATCTCTATAAACATGGAAATATCTACACCGCCATCTCTATACACATGAAAATATCTACACTGCCATCTCCATAAACATGGAACTAACTACTCCGCCATCTGTATAAACATGGAAACATCTACACCGCCATCTGTGTGAATAAGGAAATATCTACAATGCCATCTGTATAAAGATATAAATATCTGCACCGCGAGCTGTATAAACATGGAAATATCTACATCGCTATCTGTATAAACGTGGAAATACCAACACCGCTATCGGTATAAACATGGAAATATCTACAACGCCATCTATATAAACATGGAAATATCTACACCGCTATGTCTATAAACATAGAAATAACTACACCGCTATTTCTATAAACATGGAAATATCTACACCGCTATCTGTATAAACATGGAAATATCTACACCGCTATCTGTATAAACATGGAAATATCTACACCGCGATCTGTATAAACAGGGAAATTACTACACCGTGATCTGTATAAACATGGAAATGTCTTCACCACGATCTGTATAAACATGGAAATATCTACACCGCTATCTGTATAAACATGGTAATATCTACACCACCATCTATATAAACATGGAAACATCTACACCGCCATCCGTATAAACATGGAAATATCTACAACGCCATCTGTAGAAAGATGGAAATATCTACACCGCAATCTGTGTAAACATGGAAATATCTACAACGATATCTGTAAAAACATGGAAATATCTACACCGCTATCTGTATAAACATGGAAATATCTACACCGCCATCTGTATAAACATGGAAATATCTACAGCGCCATATCTATAAACACTGAAATATCTACACTGCCATCTGTAAAAACATGGAAATATCTACACAGTCATCTGAATAAACATGGAAATATCTACACCACCATCTGTATAAACATGGAAATACCTACAATACCATCTGTATACACATGGAAATATCTACACAGACATCTGTATAAATATGGAAATATCTACACCGCCATCTGTATAAACATGGAAATATCTACACTGCCATCTGTAGAAAGATGGAAATATCTACACCGCTATCTCTATAAACATGAAAATATCTACACTGCCATCTCCATAAAATGGAAGTATCTACTCCGCCATGTGTATAAACACGGAAATATCTACACCACCATCTGTGTAAACATGGAAATAACTACACCGCTGTCTGTATAAACATGGAAATATCTGCACCGCCATCTGCATGTCCATGGAAATATCTAGGCCGCCATCTGTATAAACATGGAAATATCTACACGGCCATCTGTGTATAGATGGAAATATCAACACCGCCATCTGTAGAAACATGGAATTATCTACACCGCTATCTCTATAAACATGGAAATATCTGCACTGCCATCTGTAAAAACATGGAAATACCTATACAGTCATCTGTATAAACATGGAAATATCTACAATGCCGTCTGTATACACATGGAAATATCTACACAGCCATCTGTATAAACATGAAAATATATAAACTGCTATCTCTATAAACATGGAAATAACTACACCGCCATCTCTATACACATGAAAATATCTACACTGCCATCTCCATAAACATGGAACTAACTACTCCGCCATCTGTATAAACATGGAAACATCTACACCGCCATCTGTGTGAATAAGGAAATATCTACAATGCCATCTGTATAAAGATATAAATATCCGCACGGGGAGCTGTATAAACATGGAAATATCTACATCGCTATCTGTATAAACATGGAAATACCAACACCGCTATCGGTATAAACATGGAAATATCTACAACGCCATCTATATAAACATGGAAATATCTACACCGCTATGTCTATAAACATGGAAATACCTACACCACTATATGTATAAACGTGGAAATATCTACACCGCTATCTGTATAAACATGGAAATATCTACACCGCTATCTGTATAAACATGGAAATATCTACACCGCGGTCTGTATAAACAGGGAAATATCTACACCGCGATCTGTATAAACATGGAAATGTCTTCACCACGATCTGTATAAACATGGAAATATCTACACCGCTATCTGTATAAACATGGTAATATCTACACCACCATCTATATAAACATGGATATATCTACACCGCCATCTGTATAAACATGGAAATATCTACAATGCCATCTGTAGAAAGATGGAAATATCTACACCGCAATCTGTGTAAACATGGAAATATCTACACCGATATCTGTAAAAACATGGAAATATCTACACCGCTATCTGTATAAACATGGAAATATCTACACCGCGATCTGTATAAACATGGAAATATCTACAGCGCCATCTCTATAAACATTGAAATATCTACACTGCCATCTGTAAAAACATGGAAATATCAACGCAGTCATCTGAATAAACATGGAAATATCTACACCACCATCTGTATAAACATGGAAATACCTACAATACCATCTGTATACACATGGAAATATCTACACAGACATCTGTATAAATATGGAAATATCTACACCACCATCTGTATAAACATGGAAATATCTACACTGCCATCTGTAGAAAGATGGAAATATCTACACCGCTATCTCTATAAATATGGAAATATCTACACCGCCATCTCTATAAACATGAAAATATCTACACTGCCATCTCCATAAAGATGGAAGTATCTACTCCGCCATGTGTATAAACACGGAAATATCTACACCAACATCTGTGTAAACATGGAAATATCTACACCGCTGTCTGTATAAACATGGAAATATCTAAACCGCCATCTGCATGTCCATGGAAATATCTAGGCCGCCATCTGTATAAACATGGAAATATCTACACGGCCATCTGTGTATAGATGGAAATGTCAACACCGCCATCTGTACAAACATGGAACTATCTACACCGCTATCTCTATAAACATGGAATTATCTGCACTGCCATCTGTAAAAACATGGAAATACCTATACAGTCATCTGTATAAACATGGAAATATCTACAATGCCGTCTGTATACACATGGAAACATCTACACAGCCATCTGTATAAACATGAAAATATATACACTGCTATCTCTATAAACATGGAAATAACTACACCGCCATCTCTATACACATGAAAATATCTACACTGCCATCTCCATAAACATGGAACTAACTACTCCGCCATCTGTATAAACATGGAAACATCTACACCGCCATCTGTGTGAATAAGGAAATATCTACAATGCCATCTGTATAAAGATATAAATATCCGCACCGCGAGCTGTATAAACATGGAAATATCTACATCGCTATCTGTATAGACGTGGAAATACCAACACCGCTATCGGTATAAACATGGAAATATCTACAACGCCATCTATATAAACATGGAAATATCTACACCGCTATGTCTATAAACATGGAAATAACTACACCGCTATCTCTATAAACATGGAAATATCTACACCGCTATCTGTATAAACATGGAAATATCTACACCGCTATCTGTATAAACATGGAAATATCTACACCGCGATCTGTATAAACAGGGAAATATCTACACCGCGATCTGTATAAACATGGAAATGTCTTCACCACGATCTGCATAAACATGGAAATATCTACACCGCTATCTGTATAAACATGGTAATATCTACACCACCATCTATATAAACATGGAAATATCTACACCGCCATCTGTATAAACATGGAAATATCTACACCGCTATGTCTATAAACATGGAAATACCTACACCTCTATCTCTATAAACATGGAATTATCTACACCGCTATCTGTATAAACATGGAAATATCTACACCGCCATCTATATAAACATGGAAATATCTACACCGCCATCTGTATAAACATGGAAATATCTACAATGCCATCTGTAGAAAGATGGAAATATCTACACCGCAATCTGTGTAAACATGGAAATATCTACACCGATATCTGTAAAAACATGGAAATATCTCCATTGCTGTCTGTATAAACATGGAAATAACTACACCGCGATCTGTATAAACATGGAAATATCTACAGCACCATCTCTATAAACATTGAAATATCTACACTGCCATCTGTAAAAACATGGAAATATCTACGCAGTCATCTGAATAAACATGGAAATATCTACACCACCATCTGTATAAACATGGAAATACCTACAATACCATCTGTATACACATGGAAATATCTACACAGACATCTGTATAAATATGGAAATATCTACACCGCCATCTGTATAAACATGGAAATATCTACACTGCCATCTGTAGAAAGATGGAAATATCTACACCGCTATCTCTATAAATATGGAAATAACTACACCGCCATCTGTATAAACATGAAAATATCTACACTGCCATCTCCTTAAAGATGGAAGTATCTACTCCGCCATGTGTATAAACACGGAAATATCTACACCAACATCTGTGTAAACATGGAAATATCTACACCGCTGTCTGTATAAACATGGAAATATCTACACCGCCATCTGCATGTCCATGGAAATATCTAGGCCGCCATCTGTATAAACATGGAAATATCTACACAGCCATCTGTGTATAGATGGAAATGTCAACACCGCCATCTGTACAAACATGGAACTATCTACACCGCTATCTCTATAAACATGGAAATATCTGCACTGCCATCTGTAAAAACATGGAAATACCTATACAGTCATCTGTATAAACATGGAAATATCTACAATGCCATCTGTATACACATGGAAATATCTACACAGCCATCTGTATAAACATGTAAATATATACACTGCTATCTCTATAAACATGGAAATATCTACACCGCCATCTCTATACACATGAAAATATCTACACTGCCATCTCCATAAACATGTAACTAACTACTCCGCCATCTGTATAAACATGGAAATATCTACACCGCCATCTGTGTGAACAAGGAAATATCTACAATGCCATCTCTATAAAGATATAAATATCTGCACCGCGAGCTGTATAAACATGGAAATATCAACATCGCTATCTGTATAAACGTGGAAATACCAACACCGCTATCGGTATAAACATGGAAATATCTACAACGCCATCTATATAAACATGGAAATATCTACACCGCTATGTCTATAAACATGGAAATACCTACACCGCTATCTCTATAAACATGGAAATATCTACACCGCTATCTGTATAAACATGGAAATATCTACAATGCCATCTGTAGAAAGATGGAAATATCTACACCGCAATCTGTGTAAACATGGAAATATCTACACCGATATCTGTAAAAACATGGAAATATCTACACCACTATCTGTATAAACATGGAAATATCTACACCGCGATCTGTATAAACATGGAAATATCTACAGCGTCATCTCTATAAACATTGAAATATCTACACTGCCATCTGTAAAAACATGGAAATATCTACACAGTCATCTGAATAAACATGGAAATATCTACACCACCATCTGTATAAACATGGAAATACCTACAATACCATCTGTATACACATGGAAATATCTACACAGACATCTGTATAAATATGGAAATATCTACACCGCCATCTGTATAAACATGGAAATATCTACACTGCCATCTGTAGAAAGATGGAAATATCTACACCGCTATCTCTATAAATATGGAAATATCTACACCGCCATCTCTATAAACATGAAAATATCTACACTGCCATCTCCATAAAGATGGAAGTATCTACTCCGCCATGTGTATAAACACGGAAATATCTACACCAACATCAGTGTAAACATGGAAATATCTACACCGCTGTCTGTATAAACATGGAAATATCTACACCGCCATCTGCATGTCCATGGAAATATCTAAGCCGCCATCTGTATAAACATGGAAATATCTGCACGGCCATCTGTGTATAGATGGAAATATCAACACCGCCATCTGTACAAACATGGAACTATCTACACCGCTATCTCTACAAACATGGAAATATCTGCACTGCCATCTGTAAAAACATGGAAATACCTATACAGTCTACTGTATAAACATGGAAATATCTACAATGCCATCTGTATACAAATGGAAATATCTACAAAGCCATCTGTATAAACATGTAAATATATACACTGCTATCTCTATAAACATGGAAATATCTACACCGCCATCTCTATACACCTGAAAATATCTACACTGCCATCTCCATAAACATGGAACTAACTACTCCGCCATCTGTATAAACATGGAAACATCTACACCGCCATCTGTGTGAGTAAGGAAATATCTACAATGCCATCTGTATAAAGATATAAATATCTGCACCGCGAGCTGTATAAACATGGAAATATCTACATCGCTATCTGTATAAACGTGGAAATACCAACACCGCTATCGGTATAAACATGGAAATATCTACAACGCCATCTATATAAACATGGAAATATCTACACCGCTATGTCTATAAACATGGAAATACCTACACCGCTATCTGTATAAACATGGAAATATCTACACCGCTATCTGTATAAACATGGAAATATCTACACCGCTATCTGTATAAACATGGAAATATCTACACCGCGGTCTGTATAAACAGGGAAATATCTACACCGCGATCTGTATAAACATGGAAATGTCTTCACCACGATCTGTATAAACATGGAAATATCTACACCGCTATCTGTATAAACATGGTAATATCTACACCACCATCTATATAAACATGGATATATCTACACCGCCATCTGTATAAACATGGAAATATCTACAATGCCATCTTTAGAAAGATGGAAATATCTACACCGCAATCTGTGTAAACATGGAAATATCTACACCGATATCTGTAAAAACATGGAAATATCTACACCGCTATCTGTATAAACATGGAAATATCTACACCGCGATCTGTATAAACATGGAAATATCTACAGCGCCATCTCTATAAACATTGAAATATCTACACTGCCATCTGTAAAAACATGGAAATATCTACGCAGTCATCTGAATAAACATGGAAATATCTACACCACCATCTGTATAAACATGGAAATACCTACAATACCATCTGTATACACATGGAAATATCTACACAGACATCTGTATAAATATGGAAATATCTACACCACCATCTGTATAAACATGGAAATATCTACACTGCCATCTGTAGAAAGATGGAAATATCTACACCGCTATCTCTATAAATATGGAAATATCTACACCGCCATCTCTATAAACATGAAAATATCTACACTGCCATCTCCATAAAGATGGAAGTATCTACTCCGCCATGTGTATAAACACGGAAATATCTACACCAACATCTGTGTAAACATGGAAATATCTACACCGCTGTCTGTATAAACATGGAAATATCTAAACCGCCATCTGCATGTCCATGGAAATATCTAGGCCGCCATCTGTATAAACATGGAAATATCTACACGGCCATCTGTGTATAGATGGAAATGTCAACACCGCCATCTGTACAAACATGGAACTATCTACACCGCTATCTCTATAAACATGGAATTATCTGCACTGCCATCTGTAAAAACATGGAAATACCTATACAGTCATCTGTATAAACATGGAAATATCTACAATGCCGTCTGTATACACATGGAAACATCTACACAGCCATCTGTATAAACATGAAAATATATACACTGCTATCTCTATAAACATGGAAATAACTACACCGCCATCTCTATACACATGAAAATATCTACACTGCCATCTCCATAAACATGGAACTAACTACTCCGCCATCTGTATAAACATGGAAACATCTACACCGCCATCTGTGTGAATAAGGAAATATCTACAATGCCATCTGTATAAAGATATAAATATCCGCACCGCGAGCTGTATAAACATGGAAATATCTACATCGCTATCTGTATAGACGTGGAAATACCAACACCGCTATCGGTATAAACATGGAAATATCTACAACGCCATCTATATAAACATGGAAATATCTACACCGCTATGTCTATAAACATGGAAATAACTACACCGCTATCTCTATAAACATGGAAATATCTACACCGCTATCTGTATAAACATGGAAATATCTACACCGCTATCTGTATAAACATGGAAATATCTACACCGCGATCTGTATAAACAGGGAAATATCTACACCGCGATCTGTATAAACATGGAAATGTCTTCACCACGATCTGCATAAACATGGAAATATCTACACCGCTATCTGTATAAACATGGTAATATCTACACCACCATCTATATAAACATGGAAATATCTACACCGCCATCTGTATAAACATGGAAATATCTACACCGCTATGTCTATAAACATGGAAATACCTACACCTCTATCTCTATAAACATGGAATTATCTACACCGCTATCTGTATAAACATGGAAATATCTACACCGCCATCTATATAAACATGGAAATATCTACACCGCCATCTGTATAAACATGGAAATATCTACAATGCCATCTGTAGAAAGATGGAAATATCTACACCGCAATCTGTGTAAACATGGAAATATCTACACCGATATCTGTAAAAACATGGAAATATCTCCATTGCTGTCTGTATAAACATGGAAATAACTACACCGCGATCTGTATAAACATGGAAATATCTACAGCACAATCTCTATAAACATTGAAATATCTACACTGCCATCTGTAAAAACATGGAAATATCTACGCAGTCATCTGAATAAACATGGAAATATCTACACCACCATCTGTATAAACATGGAAATACCTACAATACCATCTGTATACACATGGAAATATCTACACAGACATCTGTATAAATATGGAAATATCTACACCGCCATCTGTATAAACATGGAAATATCTACACTGCCATCTGTAGAAAGATGGAAATATCTACACCGCTATCTCTATAAATATGGAAATATCTACACCGCCATCTCTATAAACATGAAAATATCTACACTGCCATCTCCATAAAGATGGAAGTATCTACTCCGCCATGTGTATAAACACGGAAATATCTACACCACCATCTGTGTAAACATGGAAATATCTACACCGCTCTCTGAATAAACATGGAAATATCTACACCGCCATCTGCATGTCCATGGAAATATCTACGCCGCCATCTGTTTAATCATGGATATATATACACGACCATCTGTGTATAGATGGAAATATCAACACCGCCATCTGTATAAACATGGAAATATCTGCACCGCTATCTGTATAAACATGGAAAGATCTACACCGCCATCTGTATAAACATGGAAATATCTTCACCACGATCTGTATAAATATGGAAATATCTACACCGCCATCTGTATAAACATGGAAATATCTACACTGCCATCTGTAGAAAGATGGAAATATCTACACCGCTATCTCTATAAATATGGAAATATCTACACCGCCATCTCTATAAACATGAAAATATTTACACTGCCATCTCCATAAAGATGGAAGTATCTACACCGCCATGTGTATAAACACGGAATTATCTACACCACCATCTGTGTAAACATGGAAATATCTACAACGCTCTCTGTATAAACATGGAAATATCTACACCGCCATCTGCATGTCCATGGAAATATCTATGCCGCCATCTGTTTAAACATGGATATATCTACACGACCATCTGTGTATAGATGGAAATATCAACACCGCCATCTGTACAAACATGGAAATATCTACACCGCTATCTCTATAAACATGGAAATGTGTGCACTGCCATCTGTAAAAACATGGAAATACCTATGCAGTCATCGGTATAAACATGGAAATATCTACAATGCCATCTGTATACACATGGAAATATATACACAGCCATCTGTATAAACATGTAAATATCTACACTGCTATCTCTATAAACATGGAAATATCTACACCGCCATCTCTATAAACATGAAAATATCTACACTGCCATCTCCATAAACATGGAACTAACTAGTCCGCCATCTCTATAAACATGGAAACATCTACACTGCCATCTGTGTGAATAAGGAAATATCTACAATGCCATCTGTATAAAGATATAAATATCTGCACCGCGAGCTGTATAAACATGGAAATATCTACATCGCTATCTGTATAAACGTTGAAATACCAACACAGCTATCGGTAAAAACATGGAAATATCTACAACACCATCTATATAAACTTGGAAATATCTACACCGCTATGTCTATAAACATGGAAATACCTACACCTCTATCTCTATAAACGTGGAAATATCTACACCGCTATCTGTATAAACATGGAAATATCTACACTGCTATCTGTATAACCATGGAAATATCTACACCGTGATCTGTATAAACATGGAAATATCTACACCGCGATCTGTATAAACATGGAAATATCTACACCGCTATCTGTATAAACATGGAAATATCTACACTGCTATCTGTATAAATATGGAAATATCTACACAGCTATCTCTATAAACATGGAAATATCTACACCGCCATCTGTATAAACATGGAAATACCTACAAAGTCATCTGTATAAACATGGAAATATCTACACCGCTATCTGTATAAACATGGAAATATCTACACCGCGATCTGTATAAACATGGAAATATCTACACCGTGATCTATATAAACATGGAAATATCTACACCGCTATCTGTATAACTATGGAAATATCTACACAGCTATCTCTATAAACATGGAAATATCTACACCGCCATCTGTATAAACATGGAAATTTCTACACCGTTATCTGTATAAATATGGAAATATCTACACCGCTATCTCTATAAACATGGAAATATCTGCACCGCCATCTGTATAAACGTGGAAATACCTATACAGTCATCTGTGTAAACATGGAAATATCTACACCGCCATCTGTATAAACATGGAAATACCTATACAGTCATCTGTGTAAACATGGAAATATCTACACCACCATCTGTGTAAACATGGAAATATCTACACCGCTCTCTGTATAAACATGGAAATATCTACATCGCCATCTGCATGTCCATGGAAATATCTACGCCGCCATCTGTTTAAACATGGATATATATACACGACCATCTGTGTATAGATGGAAATATCAACACCGCCATCTGTACAAACATGGAAATATCTACACCGCTATCTCTATAAACATGGAAATGTGTGCACTGCCATCTGTAAAAACATGGAAATACCTATACAGTCATCTGTATAAACATGGAAATATCTACAATGCCGTCTGTATACACATGGAAATATCTACACAGCCATCTGTATAAACATGTAAATATCTACACTGCTATCTCTATAAACATGGAAATATCTACACCGCCATCTCTATAAACATGAAAATATCTACACTGCCATCTCCATAAACATGGAACTAACTACTCCGCCATCTCTATAAACATGGAAACATCTACACCGCCATCTGTGTGAATAAGGAAATATCTACAATGCCATCTGTATACACATGGAAATACCTACACGGCAATCTGTGTATAGATGGAAACATCAACACCGCCATCTGTAAAAACTTGGAAATATCTACACTGCTATCTCTATAAACATGGAAATATCTACACTGCGGTCTGTATAAACATGGAAATATCTACACCGCTATCTGTATAAACATGGAAATATCTACACCATGATCTGTATAAACATGGAAATATATACACCGCTATCTGTATAAACAGTGAAATATCTGCACCGCTATCTCTATAGACATGGAAATATCTACAAAGCCATCTGTATGAACATGGAAATACCTACACAGTCATGTGTAGGAACATGGAAATATCTACACTGCCATCTGTATAAACATAGAAATATCTACACAGCCCTCTGTATAAATATGGAGATATCTGCATAGGCATCTGTATAAACATGGAAATATCTGCACCGCTATCTGTATAAACATGGAAATACCTACACCGCTGTCTCTATAAACATGGAAATATGTACACCGCTATGTATATAAACATGGAAATATCTCCACTGCTGTCTCTATAAACATGGAAATATCTCCACCGTTCTCTGTATAAACATGGAAAAATCTAGAGTGCCATCTCTATAAACATTGATATATCTACACTGCCATCTGTAAAAACATGGAAATATCTACACAGTCATCTGAATAAACATGGAAATATCTACACCACCATCTGTATAAACATGGAAATACCTACAATACCATCTGTATACACATGGAAATATCTACACAGACATCTGTATAAATATGGAAATATCTACACCGCCATCTGTATAAACATGGAAATATCTACACTGCCATCTGTAGAAAGATGGAAATATCTACACCGCTATCTCTATAAATATGGAAATATCTACACCGCCATCTCTATAAACATGAAAATATCTACACTGCCATCTCTATAAAGATGGAATTATCTACTCCGACATGTGTATAAACACGGAAATATCTACACCACCATCTGTGTAAACATGGAAATATCTACACCGCTCTCTGTGTAAACATGGAAATATCTACACCGCCATCTGCATGTCCATGGAAATATCTACGCCGCCATCTGTTTAAACATGGATATATCTACACGACCATCTGTGTATAGATGGAAATATCAACACCGCCATCTGTACAAACATGGAAATATCTACACCGCTATCTCTATAAACATGGAAATGTGTGCACTGCCATCTGTAAAAACATGGAAATACCTATACAGTCATCTGTATAAACATGGAAATATCTACAATGCCATCTGTATACACATGGAAAAATCTACACAGCCATCTGTATAAACATGTAAATATCTACACTGCTATCTCTATAAACATGGAAATATCTACACCGCCATCTCTATAAACATGAAAATATCTACACTGCCATCTCCATAAACATGGAACTAACTACTCCGCCATCTCTATAAACATGGAAACATCTACACCGCCATCTGTGTGAATAAGGAAATATCTACAATGCCATCTGTATACACATGGAAATACCTACACGGCAATCTGTGTATAGATGGAAACATCAACACCGCCATCTGTAAAAACTTGGAAATATCTACACTGCTATCTCTATAAACATGGAAATATCTACACTGTGGTCTGTATAAACATGGAAATATCTACACCGGTATCTGTATAAACATGGAAATATCTACACCATGATCTGTATAAACATGGAAATATATACACCGCTATCTGTATAAACATGGAAATATCTGCACCGCTATCTCTATAGACATGGAAATATCTACAAAGCCATCTGTATGAACATGGAAATACCTACACAGTCATGTGTAGGAACATGGAAATATCTACACTGCCGTCTGTATAAACATAGAAATATCTACACAGCCCTCTGTATAAATATGGAGATATCTGCATAGGCATCTGTATAAACATGGAAATATCTGCACCGCTATCTGTATAAACATGGAAATACCTACACCGCTGTCT
This sequence comes from Pan troglodytes, assembly GCF_028858775.2. Lineage (NCBI taxonomy): Eukaryota > Metazoa > Chordata > Mammalia > Primates > Hominidae > Pan > Pan troglodytes. The sequence continues at coordinate 7,480,529 of NC_072417.2, forward strand.
CTATAAACATGGAAATATGTACACCGCTATGTATATAAACATGGAAATATCTCCACTGCTGTCTGTATAAACATGGAAATATCTCCACCGTTATCTGTATAAACGTGGAAATATCTACAGCGCGATCTCTATAAACATTGAAATATCTACACTGCCATCTGTAAAAACATGGAAATATCTACACAGTCATCTGAATAAACATGGAAATATCTACACCACCATCTGTATAAACATGGAAATACCTACAATACCATCTGTATACACATGGAAATATCTACAAATACATCTGTATAAATATGGAAATATCTACACCGCCATCTGTATAAACATGGAAATATCTACACTGCCATCTGTAGAAAGATGGAAATATCTACACCGCTATCTCTATAAATATGGAAATATATACACCGCCATCTCTATAAACATGAAAATATCTACACTTCCATATCCATAAAGATGGATGTATCTACTCCGCCATGTGTATAAACACGGAAATATCTACACCACCATCTGTGTAAACATGGAAATATCTACACCGCTCTCTGTATAAACATGGAAATATCTACACCGCCATCTGCATGTCCATGGAAATATCTACGCCGCCATCTGTTTAAACATGGATATATCTACAGGACCATCTGTGTATAGGTGGAAATATCAACACCGCCATCTGTACAAACATGGAAATATCTACACCGCTATCTCTATAAACATGGAAATGTGTGCACTGCCATCTGTAAAAACATGGAAATACCTATGCAGTCATCTGTATAAACATGGAAATATCTACAATGCCATCTGTATACACATGGAAATATCTACACAGCCATCTGTATAAACATGTAAATATCTACACTGCTATCTCTATAAACATGGAAATATCTACACCGCCATCTCTATAAACATGAAAATATCTACACTGCCATCTCCAAAAACATGGAACTAACTACTCCGCCATCTGTATAAACATGGAAACATCTACACCGCCATCTGTGTGAATAAGGAAATATCTACAATGCCATCTGTATAAAGATATAAATATCTGCACCGCGAGCTGTATAAACATGGAAATATCTACATCGCTATCTGTATAAACGTGGAAATACCAACACCGCTATCGGTATAAACATGGAAATATCTACAACACCATCTATATAAACTTGGAAATATCTACACCGCTATGTCTATAAACATGGAAATACCTACACCGCTATCTCTATAAACATGGAAATATCTACACCGCTATCTGTATAAACATGGAAATATCAACACCGCGATCTGTATAAACATGGAAATATCTTCACCACGATCTGTATAAACATGGAAATACCTACACCGCTATCTCTATAAACATGGAAATATCTACACCGCCATCTGTATAAACATGGAAATATCTTCAATGCCATCTGTATAAACATAGAAATATCTACACCGCGATCAGTATAAACATGGAAATATCTACACCGCGATCTATATAAACATGGAAATATCTACACCGCGATCTGTATAAACATGGAAATATCTACACCGCTATCTGTATAAATATGGAAATATCTACACAGCAATCTCTATAAACATGGAAATATCTACACCGCCATCTGTATAAACATGGAAATACCTGCAAAGTCATCTGTATAAACATGGAAATACCTACAAAGCCATCTGTATAAACATGGAAATATCTACACAGACATCTGTATATACATGGAAATATCTACACCGCTATCTGTATAAACATGGTAATATCTACACCGCCATCTATATAAACATGGAAATATCTACAAAGCCATCTGTATAAACATGGAAATATCTACAATGCCATCTGTAGATAGATGGAAGTATCTACACCGCAATCTGTGTAAACATGGAAATATCTACACCGATATCTGTAAAAACATGAAAATACCTACACCGCTATCTGTATAAACATGAAAATATCTACACCGTGATCTTTATAAACATGGAAATAACTACACCGTGATCTGTATAAACATGGAAATATCCACACCGCGATCTGTATAAACATGGAAATATCTACACCGCGATCTGTATAAACATGGAAATATCTTCACCACGATCTGTATAAACATGGAACTATCTACACCGCTATCTATATAAACATGGAAATATCTACACCGCCATCTGAATAAACATGGAAATATCTACAATGCCATCTGTATAAACATGGAAATATCTACACCGCGATCTGTATAAACATGGAAATATCTACACCGCGATCTGTATAAACATGGAAATATCTACACCGCTATCTGTATAAACATGGGAATATCTACAGAGCTATCTCTATAAACATGGAAATATCTACACCGCCATCTGTATAAACATGGAAATACCTACAAAGTCATCTGTATAAACATGGAAACATCTACAAAGCCATCTGTATAAACATGGAAATATCTACACAGCCATCAGTATATACATGGAAATATATACACCGCTATCTGTATAAACATGGTAATATCTACACCGCCATCTATATAATCATGGAAATATCTACACCGCCATCTGTATAAACATGGAAACATCTACAATGCCATCTGTAGTAAGATGGAAATATCTACACCGCAATCTGTGTAAACATGGAAATATCTACACAGTCATCTGAATAAACATGGAAATATCTACACCACCATCTGTATAAACATGGAAATACCTACAATACCATCTGTATACACATGGAAATATCTACAAATACATCTGTATAAATATGGAAATATCTACACCGCCATCTGTATAAACATGGAAATATCTACACTGCCATCTGTAGAAAGATGGAAATATCTACACCGCTATCTCTATAAATATGGAAATATATACACCGCCATCTCTATAAACATGAAAATATCTACACTTCCATATCCATAAAGATGGATGTATCTACTCCGCCATGTGTATAAACACGGAAATATCTACACCACCATCTGTGTAAACATGGAAATATCTACACCGCTCTCTGTATAAACATGGAAATATCTACACCGCCATCTGCATGTCCATGGAAATATCTACGCCGCCATCTGTTTAAACATGGATATATCTACAGGACCATCTGTGTATAGGTGGAAATATCAACACCGCCATCTGTACAAACATGGAAATATCTACACCGCTATCTCTATAAACATGGAAATGTGTGCACTGCCATCTGTAAAAACATGGAAATACCTATGCAGTCATCTGTATAAACATGGAAATATCTACAATGCCATCTGTATACACATGGAAATATCTACACAGCCATCTGTATAAACATGTAAATATCTACACTGCTATCTCTATAAACATGGAAATATCTACACCGCCATCTCTATAAACATGAAAATATCTACACTGCCATCTCCAAAAACATGGAACTAACTACTCCGCCATCTGTATAAACATGGAAACATCTACACCGCCATCTGTGTGAATAAGGAAATATCTACAATGCCATCTGTATAAAGATATAAATATCTGCACCGCGAGCTGTATAAACATGGAAATATCTACATCGCTATCTGTATAAACGTGGAAATACCAACACCGCTATCGGTATAAACATGGAAATATCTACAACACCATCTATATAAACTTGGAAATATCTACACCGCTATGTCTATAAACATGGAAATACCTACACCGCTATCTCTATAAACATGGAAATATCTACACCGCTATCTGTATAAACATGGAAATATCAACACCGCGATCTGTATAAACATGGAAATATCTTCACCACGATCTGTATAAACATGGAAATACCTACACCGCTATCTCTATAAACATGGAAATATCTACACCGCCATCTGTATAAACATGGAAATATCTTCAATGCCATCTGTATAAACATAGAAATATCTACACCGCGATCAGTATAAACATGGAAATATCTACACCGCGATCTGTATAAACATGGAAATATCTACACCGCGATCTGTATAAACATGGAAATATCTACACCGCGATCTGTATAAATATGGAAATATCTACACAGCAATCTCTATAAACATGGAAATATCTACACCGCCATCTGTATAAACATGGAAATACCTGCAAAGTCATCTGTATAAACATGGAAATACCTACAAAGCCATCTGTATAAACATGGAAATATCTACACAGACATCTGTATATACATGGAAACATCTACACCGCCATCTGTGTGAATAAGGAAATATCTACAATGCCATCTCTATAAAGATATAAATATCTGCACCGCGAGCTGTATAAACATGGAAATATCTACATCACTATCTGTATAAACGTGGAAATACCAACACCGCTATCGGTATAAACATGGAAATATCTACAACGCCATCTATATAAACATGGAAATATCTACACCGCTATGTCTATAAACATGGAAATACCTACACCGCTATCTCTATAAACATGGAAATATCTACACCGCTATCTGTATAAACATGGAAATATCTACAATGCCATCTGTAGAAAGATGGAAATATCTACACCGCAATCTGTGTAAACATGGAAATATCTACACCGATATCTTTAAAAACATGGAAATATCTACACCGTTATCTGTATAAACATGGAAATATCTACACCGCGATCTGTATAAACATGGAAATATCTACAGCGCCATCTCTATAAACATTGAAATATCTACACTGCCATCTGTAAAAACATGGAAATATCTACGCAGTCATCTGAATAAACATGGAAATATCTACACCACCATCTGTATAAACATGGAAATACCTACAATACCATCTGTATACACATGGAAATATCTACACAGACATCTGTATAAATATGGAAATATCTACACCGCCATCTGTATAAACATGGAAATATCTACACTGCCATCTGTAGAAAGATGGAAATATCTACACCGCTATCTCTATAAATATGGAAATATCTACACCGCCATCTCTATAAACATGAAAATATCTACACTGCCATCTCCATAAAGATGGAAGTATCTACTCCGCCATGTGTATAAACACGGAAATATCTACACCACCATCTGTGTAAACATGGAAATATCTACACCGCTCTCTGTATAAACATGGAAATATCTACACCGCCATCTGCATGTCCATGGAAATATCTACGCCGCCATCTGTTTTAACATGGATATATCTACAGGACCATCTGTGTATAGGTGGAAATATCAACACCGCCATCTGTACAAACATGGAAATATCTACACCGCTATCTCTATAAACATGGAAATGTGTGCACTGCCATCTGTAAAAACATGGAAATACCTATGCAGTCATCTGTATAAACATGGAAATATCTACAATGCCATCTGTATACACATGGAAATATCTACACAGCCATCTGTATAAACATGTAAATATCTACACTGCTATCTCTATAAACATGGAAATATCTACACCGCCATCTCTATAAACATGAAAATATCTACACTGCCATCTCCAAAAACATGGAACTAACTACTCCGCCATCTGTATAAACATGGAAACATCTACACCGCCATCTGTGTGAATAAGGAAATATCTACAATGCCATCTGTATAAAGATATAAATATCTGCACCGCGAGCTGTATAAACATGGAAATATCTACATCGCTATCTGTATAAACGTGGAAATACCAACACCGCTATCGGTATAAACATGGAAATATCTACAACACCATCTATATAAACTTGGAAATATCTACACCGCTATGTCTATAAACATGGAAATACCTACACCGCTATCTCTATAAACATGGAAATATCTACACCGCTATCTGTGTAAACATGGAAATATCAACACCGCGATCTGTATAAACATGGAAATATCTTCACCACGATCTGTATAAACATGGAAATACCTACACCGCTATCTCTATAAACATGGAAATATCTACACCGCCATCTGTATAAACATGGAAATATCTTCAATGCCATCTGTATAAACATAGAAATATCTACACCGCGATCAGTATAAACATGGAAATATCTACACCGCGATCTGTATAAACATGGAAATATCTACACCGCGATCTGTATAAACATGGAAATATCTACACCGCTATCTGTATAAATATGGAAATATCTACACAGCAATCTCTATAAACATGGAAATATCTACACCGCCATCTGTATAAACATGGAAATACCTGCAAAGTCATCTGTATAAACATGGAAATACCTACAAAGCCATCTGTATAAACATGGAAATATCTACACAGACATCTGTATATACATGGAAACATCTACACCGCCATCTGTGTGAATAAGGAAATATCTACAATGCCATCTCTATAAAGATATAAATATCTGCACCGCGAGCTGTATAAACATGGAAATATCTACATCACTATCTGTATAAACGTGGAAATACCAACACCGCTATCGGTATAAACATGGAAATATCTACAACGCCATCTATATAAACATGGAAATATCTACACCGCTATGTCTATAAACATGGAAATACCTACACCGCTGTCTGTATAAACATGGAAATATCTACACCGCCATCTGCATGTCCATGGAAATATCTAAGCCGCCATCTGTATAAACATGGAAATATCTACACGGCCATCTGTGTATAGATGGAAATATCAACACCGCCATCTGTACAAACATGGAACTATCTACACCTCTATCTCTATAAACATGGAAATATCTGCACTGCCATCTGTAAAAACATGGAAATACCTATACAGTCATCTGTATAAACATGGAAATAACTACAATGCCATCTGTATACACATGGAAATATCTACACAGCCATCTGTATAAACATGTAAATATATACACTGCTATCTCTATAAACATGGAAATATCTACACCGCCATCTCTATACACATGAAAATATCTACACTGCCATCTCCATAAACATGGAACTAACTACTCCGCCATCTGTATAAACATGGAAACATCTACACCGCCATCTGTGTGAATAAGGAAATATCTACAATGCCATCTGTATAAAGATATAAATATCTGCACCGCGAGCTGTATAAACATGGAAATATCTACATCGCTATCTGTATAAACGTGGAAATACCAACACCGCTATCGGTATAAACATGGAAATATCTACAACGCCATCTATATAAACATGGAAATATCTACACCGCTATGTCTATAAACATAGAAATAACTACAACGCTATCTCTATAAACATGGAAATATCTACACCGCTATCTGTATAAACATGGAAATATCTACACCGCGATCTGTATAAACATGGAAATATCTACACCGCGATCTGTATAAACAGGGAAATTACTACACCGTGATCTGTATAAACATGGAAATGTCTTCACCACGATCTGTATAAACATGGAAATATCTACACCGCTATCTGTATAAACATGGTAATATCTACACCACCATCTATATAAACATGGAAATATCTACAACGCCATCTATATAAACATGGAAATATCTACACCGCTATGTCTATAAACATGGAAATACCTACACCGCTATCTGTATAAACATGGAAATATCTACACCGCTATCTGTATAAACATGGAAATATCTACACCGCTATCTGTATAAACATGGAAATATCTACACCGCGGTCTGTATAAACAGGGAAATATCTACACCGCGATCTGTATAAACATGGAAATGTCTTCACCACGATCTGTATAAACATGGAAATATCTACACCGCTATCTGTATAAACATGGTAATATCTACACCACCATCTATATAAACATGGATATATCTACACCGCCATCTGTATAAACATGGAAATATCTACAATGCCATCTGTAGAAAGATGGAAATATCTACACCGCAATCTGTGTAAACATGGAAATATCTACACCGATATCTGTAAAAACATGGAAATATCTACACCGCTATCTGTATAAACATGGAAATATCTACACCACGATCTGTATAAACATGGAAATATCTACAGCGCCATCTCTATAAACATTGAAATATCTACACTGCCATCTGTAAAAACATGGAAATATCTACGCAGTCATCTGAATAAACATGGAAATATCTACACCACCATCTGTATAAACATGGAAATACCTACAATACCATCTGTATACACATGGAAATATCTACACAGACATCTGTATAAATATGGAAATATCTACACCGCCATCTGTATAAACATGGAAATATCTACACTGCCATCTGTAGAAAGATGGAAATATCTACACCGCTATCTCTATAAATATGGAAATATCTACACCGCCATCTCTATAAACATGAAAATATCTACACTGCCATCTCCATAAAGATGGAAGTATCTACTCCGCCATGTGTATAAACACGGAAATATCTACACCACCATCTGTGTAAACATGGAAATAACTACACCGCTGTCTGTATAAACATGGAAATATCTACACCGCCATCTGCATGTCCATGGAAATATCTAGGCCGCCATTTGTATAAACATGATAATATCTACACGGCCATCTTTGTATAGATGGAAATATCAACACCGCCATCTGTAGAAACATGGAACTATCTACACCGCTATCTCTATAAACATGGAAATATCTGCACTGCCATCTGTAAAAACATGGAAATACCTATACAGTCATCTGTATAAACATGGAAATATCTACAATGCCATCTGTATACACAAGGAAATATCTACACAGCCATCTGTATAAACATGAAAATATATACACCACTATCTCTATAAACATGGAAATATCTACAATGCCATTTCCATAAACATGGAACTATGTACACCGACATCTGTATAAACATGGAAATACCTACACCGCTATCTCTATAAACATGGAAATACCTACACCGCTATCTCTATAAACATGGAAATATCTACACTGCTATCTGTATAAACATGGAAATATCTACACCACTATCTCTATAAACATGGAAATATCTACACTGCCATCTGTATAAACATGGATATATCTACACAGCCATCTCTATAAACATGGAAATATCTACACTGCTATCTGTATAAACATGGAAATAGCCACACTGCTATCTGTATAAACATGGAAATATCTACACCGCCATTTTATAAACATGGAAATATCTCCACCACTGTCTGTATAAATATGGAAATATTTCCACCGCTATCGGTATATAAATGGAAATACCAACACCGCTATCGGTATAAACATGGAAATATCTACACCGCTATCTGTATAAATATGGAAATATCTACACCACAATCTCTATAAATATGGAAATATCTACACTGCTAGCTGTATAAACATGGAAATATCTACAACACTATCTGTGTAAACATGGAAATACATGAACAGCTATCTGTGTATACATGGAAATATGTACACCGCTATCTGTGTAAAGATGGAAATATCTACACCGCAATCTGTGCAAAGATGAAAATATCTACACCGCTATCTCTGTAAACATGCAAATATCTACACTGCTATCTGTATAAACATGGAAATATCTACACCGCTATCTGTATAAACATGGAAATATCTACACCACGATCTGTATAAACATGGAAATATCTACACCGCTATCTGTATAAACATGGAAATACCTACACCACTATCTGTGTAAATAAGGAAATATCTACACCGCTATCACTATAAACATGGAAATGGCAACACCGCTATCTCTATAAACATGGAAATATCTACATGGCTAGCTCTATAAACATGGAAATATCTACAACGCCGTCTGTATAAACATGGAAATAACTACACAGTCATCTGTATAAACATGGAAATATCTACACCACTATCTGTAAAAACATGGAAATATCTACACTGCCATCTGTATAAACATGGAAATATCTATACAGCCATCTCTATAAACATGGAAATATCTACATTGCTATCTGCATAAACATGGAAATAGCCACACCGCTATCTGTATGAACAGGGAAATATCCACACCGCCATCTGTAAAAACATGAAAATACCTACACAGTCATCAGTATAAACATGGAAATATCTACAACTCCATCTGTAGAAACCTGGAAATATCTACACTGCCATCTCTATACACATGGAAATATCTACACTGCCATCTGTATAAACATGGAAATATCTACACCGCTATCTCTATTAACATGGAAATACCTACACAGCTATCTGTATAAACATGGAAATATCTACACTCCCATCTGTATACACATGGAAATATCTACACTGCCATGTGTATAAACATGGAAATATCTACACCGTTATCTCTATGAACATGGAAATTCCTACACCGCTATCTGTAAAAACATGGAAGTATCTACATGGCTATCTGTATAAACATGGAAATATCTACCACGCCATCTGTATAAACATGGAAATACGTACACAGTCATCTGTATAAACATGGAAATATCTACACCACTATCTGTATGAACATGGAAATATCTACACAGCCATCTGTATAAACATGGAAATATCTCCACCGCTCTCTGTATAAACATGGAAACATCTACATCGCTATCTGTATAAACATGGAAATATCTCCACCGTTCTCGGTATAAACATGGAAATATCTACACCGCTATCTTTATAAACATGGAAATATCTATACCGCTATCTGTATAAATATGGAAATATCCACACCACGATCTCTATAAATATGGAAATACCTACACCGCTCTCTGTATAAACATGGAAATATCTACAAAACTATATGTGTTAACATGGAAATATCTTCACCGCTATCTGTGTAAACATGGAAATATGTACACCGCTATCAGTGTATAGATGGAAATATTTACACCGCAATCTTTGCAAATATGGAAATACCTACACCGCTATCTCGGTACACATGGAAATACCTACAACGCTATCTGTATAAACATGGAAATATCCACACTTCTATCTGTATAAACATGGAAATATCATGGCTATCTCTATAAACATGGAAATATCTACAACGCCGTCTGTATAAACATGGAAATTCCTACACAGTCATCTCTATAAACATGGAAATATCTACACCACTATCTGTATAAACATGGAAATATGTACACTGCCATCTGTATAAACATGGAAATATCTACACAGCCATCTCTATAAACATGGAAATATCTACATTGCTATCTGTATAAACATGGAAATAGCCACACCGCTATCTGTATAAACATGGAAATATCTACACCACAATCTGTAAAACCATGGAAATATCTACACTGTCATGTGCATAAACATGGAAATATCTACAATGCCATCTGTATAAACATGGAAATATCTACACAGCCATCTGTATGAACATGGAAATATCTACACAGCTATCTCTATAAACATGGAAATACCTACACCGCCATCTATATAAACATGGAAATATCTACACCGCTATCTGTAGAAACATGGAAATAACTACACCGCTATCTGTATAAACTTGGAAATATATACACTGCCATCCATATAAACATGGAAAAAACTCCACTGCTATCTGTATAAACATGGAAATATCAAAAAAGCTATGTGTATAAATATGGAAATATCTACACAGCTATCTCTATGAACATGGAAATGTCTACACCGCTATCTGTATAAACATGGAAACATCTACATGGCTATCTCTATAAACGTGGAAATATCTACACCGCTATGTGTAAAAACATGAAAATACCTACACAGTCATCTGTATAAACATGGAAATATCTACACCACTATCTGTGTAAACATGGAATATCTACACGGCCATCAGTATAAACATGGAAATATCTACACAGTCATCTCTATAAACATGGAAATATCTACATTGCTATCTGTATAAACATGGAAATAACCACATGGCTATCTGTATAAACATGGAAATATCTACACCACCATCTGTAAAAACATGAAAATACCTACACAGTCATCTGTATAAACATGGAAATATCTACAACTTCATCTGTATAAACCTGGTAATATCTACACTGCCATCTCTATACACATGGAAATATCTACACTGACATCGGTATAAACATGGAAATATCTACACCGCTATCTCTATAAACATGGAAATATCTACACAGTTATCTGTATAAACATGGAAATATCTACACCGCTATCTGTAGAAACATGGAAATATGTACACCGCTATCTGTATAAACTTGGAAATATCTACACCTCCATCTGTGTAAACATGGAACTACCTACACTGCCATCTTATACACATGGAAATATCTACACTGCCATGTGTATAAACATGGAAATATCTACACCGTTATCTCTATAAACATGGAAATTCCTACACCGCTATCTGTATAAACATGGAAGAAACTACATGGCTATCTTTGTAAACATGGAAATAACTACAACGCGATCTGTATAAACATGGAAATACATACACAGTCATCTGTATAAACATGGAAATATCTACACCACTATCTCTATAAACATGGAAATATCTACACTGCCATCTGTATAAACATGGAAATATCCACACAGCCATCTCTGTAAACATGGAAATATCTACACTGCTATCTGTATAAACATGGAAATAGCCACACCGTTATCTGTATAAACATGGAAATATCTACACCACTATCGTTATAAACATGGAAATATCTACACTGCCATCTGTATAAACATGGAAATATCTACACAGCCATCTCTATAAACATGGAAATATCTACATTGCTATCTGTATAAACATGGAAATATCTACAACGCCATCTGCGTAAACATGGAAATACATACACAGTCATCTGTATAAACATGGAAATATCTACACCACTATCTGTATAAACACGGAAATATCTACACCGATATCTGTATAAATATGGAAATATCCACACCACGATCTCTATAAATATATAAATACCTACACCGCTATCTGTATAAACATGGAAATATCTACAAAACTATATGTGTTAACATGGAAATATCTTCACCGCTATCTGTGTAAACATGGAAATATGTACACAGCTATCTGTGTAAAGATGGAAATATTTACACCGCAATCTTTGCAAATATGGAAATACCTACACCGCTATCTCGGTAAACATGGAAATACCTACAGCGCTATCTGTATAAACATGGAAATATCCACACTTCTATCTGTATAAACATGGAAATATCTGCACCACGATCTGTATAAACATGGAAATACCTCCACCGCTATCTGTATAGACATGGAAACATCTACACCGCTATCTGTATAAACATGGAAATATCTACACCACTATCGGTATAAACATGGAAATATCTACACTGCCATCTGTATAAACATGGAAATATCTACACAGCCATCTCTATAAACATGGAAATATCTACATTGCTATCTGTATAAACATGGAAATATCTACAACGCCATCTGCGTAAACATGGACATACATACACAGTCATCGGTATAAACATGGAAATATCTACACCACTATCTGTATAAGCACGGAAATATCTACACCGCTATCTGTATAAATATGGAAATATCCACACCACGATCTCTATAAATATGGAAATACCTACACCGCTATCTGTATAAACATGGAAATATCTACAAAACTATATGTGTTAACATGGAAATATCTTCACCGCTATCTGTGTAAACATGGAAATATGTACACAGATATCTGTGTAAAGATGGAAATATTTACACCGCAATCGTTGCAAATATGGAAATACCTACACCGCTATCTCGGTAAACATGGAAATACCTACAGCACTATCTGTATAAACATGGAAATATCCACAATTCTATCTGTATAAACATGGAAATATCTGCACCACGATCTGTATAAACATGGAAATACCTACAGCGCTATCTGTATAAACATGGAAATATCCACACTTCTATCTGTATAAACATGGAAATATCTGCACCACGATCTGTATAAACATGGAAATACCTCCACCGCTATCTGTATAGACATGGAAACATCTACACCGCTATCTGTATAAACATGGAAATATCTACACCACTATCGGTATAAACATGGAAATATCTACACTGCCATCTGTATAAACATGGAAATATCTACACAGCCATCTCTATAAACATGGAAATATCTACATTGCTATCTGTATAAACATGGAAATATCTACAACGCCATCTGCGTAAACATGGACATACATACACAGTCATCGGTATAAACATGGAAATATCTACACCACTATCTGTATAAGCACGGAAATATCTACACCGCTATCTGTATAAATATGGAAATATCCACACCACGATCTCTATAAATATGGAAATACCTACACCGCTATCTGTATAAACATGGAAATATCTACAAAACTATATGTGTTAACATGGAAATATCTTCACCGCTATCTGTGTAAACATGGAAATATGTACACAGATATCTGTGTAAAGATGGAAATATTTACACCGCAATCGTTGCAAATATGGAAATACCTACACCGCTATCTCGGTAAACATGGAAATACCTACAGCACTATCTGTATAAACATGGAAATATCCACAATTCTATCTGTATAAACATGGAAATATCTGCACCACGATCTGTATAAACATGGAAATACCTCCACCGCTATCTGTATAGACATGGAAACATCTACACCGCTATCTGTATAAACATGGAAATATCTACACCGCTATCTGTATAAACCTGGAAATATCTACAATGCTATTTGTGTAAACATGGAAATATCTAAACAGCTATCTGTGTAAACATGGAAATACCTACACCGCTCTCTGTGGAAAGATGGAAATATCTACACTGCAATCTGTGCAAAGATGGAAATATCTACAACGATATCTCTATAAACATGGAATTACCTGCACTGCTATCTGTATAAACATGGAAATATCTACACCACTGTCTGTATAAACCTGGAAATATCTACAATGCTGTCTGTGTAAACATGGAAATATCTAAAAAGCTATCTATGTAAACATGGAAATATCTACACCGCTTTCTGTGGAAAGATGAAAATATCTACACTGAAATCTGTGCAAAGATGGAAACATCTACAACGCTATCTCTATAAACATGGAATTATCCGCACCGCTATCTGTATAAACATGGAAATATCTACAACGCTATCTGTATAAACATGGAAATATTTATAAGGCTATCTCTATAAATATGGAAATATCTACCCCGCCATCTGTATACACATGGAAATATCTACACAGTCATCTGTATATACATGGAAATATCTACACCACCATCTCTATAAACATGGAAATATCTTCACTGCCATCTGTATAAACATGTAAATATCTACACTGCTATCTCTACAAACTTAGAAATATCTACACTGCCATCTCTATAAACATGGAAATATCTACACTGCCATCAGCATAAACATGGAAATAACTTCACCGCCGTCTGTATAAATGTGGAATTATCTACACCGCCATCACTATAAACATAGAAACATCTACACTGCCATCTGTAGAAAGATGGAAATATCTTCAAAGAGATCTGCATAAACATGGAAATATCTACACCTCTACCTGTATAAACATGGAAATATCTACACAGCTATCTGTATAAATATGGAAATATCTACACCGCTATCTCTATGAACATGGAAATGTCTACACCGCTATCTGTATAAACATGGAAATATCTACATGGCTATCTCTATAAACGTGGAAATATCTACACCGCCATCTGTAAAAACATGAAAATACCTACACAGTCATCTGTATAAACCTGGAAATATCTACACCACTATCTGTACAAACATGGAATAACTACACGGCCATCGGTATAAACATGGAAATATCTACATGGTCATCTCTATAAACATGGAAATATCTACACGGCCATCTGTATAAACATGGAAATAGCCACACCGTTATCTGTATAAACATGGAAATATCTACACCACAATCTGTAAAACCATGGAAATATCTACACTGCCATCTGTATAAACATGGAAATATCTACAATGCCATCTGTATAAACATGGAAATATCTACACAGCCATCTGTATGAACATGGAATTATCTACACAGTCATTCGTATTAACATGGAAATATCTACACCTCCATCTGTATAAACGTGGAAATATCTACACTGCCATC
Organism: Pan troglodytes; assembly: GCF_028858775.2. NCBI lineage: Eukaryota > Metazoa > Chordata > Mammalia > Primates > Hominidae > Pan > Pan troglodytes. The sequence goes on from NC_072417.2 coordinate 7,496,393, forward strand.
TGTATACACATGGAAACATCTACACTGCCATCTCTATAAACATGGAAATATCTACACCGCTATCTCTATAAACATGGAAATACCTACACCGCTATCTGTATAAGCATGGAAATAACTTGAACGCTATCTGTATAAACATGGAAACCTCTACACAACTATCTGTGTAAACATGGAAATATCTCCACCGCTATCTGTATAAACATGGAAATATCTATACCACTATATGTATAAACATGGAAATATCTCCACCGCTATCTGTATAAACATGGAAATATCTACTACGCTATATGTACAAACACAGAAATAACTACACCGCTATCTCCAGAAACATGGATATATCTACACCGCCATCTGTATAAACGGGGAACTATCTACACATTCATCTGTATAAACATTGAAATATCTACACCGCTTTCTATATAAATATGGAAATATCTACACCGCTATCTCTATGAACTTGGAAATTTCTACACCGCCAGCTGCATAAACATCTAAATATCTACACCGCCATCTTTATAAACATGCAAATATCTACACCGTCATCTGTATAAACATGGAAATATCAACACCGCCATCTGTATAATCATGGAAACATCCACACTGCCATCTGTGTGAACATGGAAATATCTACACCGCCATCGGTAAAAACGGGGAAATGTGTTCACTGTCATCTGTATAAACATGTAAATATATACACTTCCATCAGTATAAACATTAAAATATCTACACCGCTGTCTTTATAAACATGGAAATACCTACACCGCTATCTGTGTAAACATGGAAATATCTACACCGCTATCTGTATAAACATGGAAATATCTACACCGGTATATGTATAAACTTGGAAATATCTCCACCGCTATCTGTATAAACATGGTAATGTCTACACAGCTATCTGTTAAATATGGAAATATCTACACCGCCTTCTGTATAAATATGGAAATAACTACACCGCTATCTGTAGAAACATGGAAATAGCAACACCGCCATCTGTATAAACATGGAAATATCTACACCGCTATCTGTACAAACATGGAAATACCCACACTGCCATCTGTAAAAACATGGAAATATCTACACAGTCATCTGTAAAAACATGGAAATATCTACATCGCGATCTGTGTAAACATGGAAATATCTACACCGCTACCTGTATAAACATGGAAATATCTACACCGCTATCTGTATAAACATGGAAAAATCTACACCGCGATCTGTATAAACGTGGAAATATCTACACCCCTATCTGTATAAACATGGAAATATTTTCACCGCTATCTGCATAAACATGGAATTAACTACACCGCTATCTGTATAAATATGGAAATATCTTTACCGCTATCCCTATTAAGATGGAAATGCCTACACCGATATCTGTATAAACATGGAAATATCTATACCACTATCTGTATAAACATGGAAATATCTCCACCGCTATCTGTATAAACATGGAAATATCTACTACGCTATATGTACAAACACAGAAATAACTACACCGCTATCTCCAGAAACATGGATATATCTACACCGCCATCTGTATAAACGGGGAAATATCTACACATTCATCTGTATAAACATTGAAATATCTACACCGCTTTCTATATAAATATGGAAATATCTACACCGCTATCTCTATGAACTTGGAAATTTCTACACCGCCAGCTGCATAAACATCTAAATATCTACACCGCCATCTTTATAAACATGCAAATATCTACACCGTCATCTGTATAAACATGGAAATATCAACACCGCCATCTGTATAATCATGGAAACATCCACACTGCCATCTGTGTGAACATGGAAATATCTACACCGCCATCGGTAAAAACGGGGAAATGTGTTCACTGTCATCTGTATAAACATGTAAATATATACACTTCCATCAGTATAAACATTAAAATATCTACACCGCTGTCTTTATAAACATGGAAATACCTACACCGCTATCTGTGTAAACATGGAAATATCTACACCGCTATCTGTATAAACATGGAAATATCTACACCGGTATATGTATAAACTTGGAAATATCTCCACCGCTATCTGTATAAACATGGTAATGTCTACACAGCTATCTGTTAAATATGGAAATATCTACACCGCCTTCTGTATAAATATGGCAATAACTACACAGCTATCTGTAGAAACATGGAAATAGCAACACCGCCATCTGTATAAACATGGAAATATCTACACCGCTATCTGTACAAACATGGAAATACCCACACTGCCATCTGTAAAAACATGGAAATATCTACACAGTCATCTGTAAAAACATGGAAATATCTACATCGCGATCTGTGTAAACATGGAAATATCTACACCGCTACCTGTATAAACATGGAAATATCTACACCGCTATCTGTATAAACATGGAAAAATCTACACCGCGATCTGTATAAACGTGGAAATATCTACACCCCTATCTGTATAAACATGGAAATATTTTCACCGCTATCTGCATAAACATGGAATTAACTACACCGCTATCTGTATAAATATGGAAATATCTTTACCGCTATCCCTATTAAGATGGAAATGCCTACACCGCTATCTGTATAAACATGGAAATATCTACATGGCTATCTCAAAAACATGAAAATATCTACACCGCCATCTGTACAAACAAGGAAATAACTAGACAGTCATCTGTATAAACATGGAAATAGCTACACCACCATCTGTATAAACATGGAAATATCTACACTGCCATCTATGTAAACATGGAAATATCTACACAGCCATCTCTATAAACATGGAAATAGGTACACCGCGATCTGTATAATCATGGAAATATCTACACAATCATGTGTACAATCATGGAAACATCTACACCTCCATCTATATAAACATGGACATTTCTACACTGCCATCTGTATACACATGGAAATATCTACACAGCCTTCTGTATAAACATGGAAATATCTACACCACTATCTCTATAAACATGGAAATATCCACACCGCCATCTGTAAAAACATGGAAATATCTACACAGTCATCTGTAAAAACATGGAAATATCTACACCGTGATCTGTATAAACTTGGAAATATCTACACTGCCATCTGAATAAACATGGAAATATTTACACAGCCATCTGTATCAACATGGAAATATCTACACCGCTATCTCTATAAACATGGAAATACCTACACCGCCATCTATATAAACATGGAAATATCTACACCACTATCTGTAGAAACATGGAAATAACTACACCGCTATCTGTATAAACTTGGAAATATATACACTGCCATCCATATAAACATGGAAAAAACTCCACCGCTATCTGTATAAACATGGAAATATCAAAAAAGCTATGTGTATAAATATGGAAATATCTACAACGCTATCTCTATGAACATGGAAATGTCTACACCGCTATCTGTATAAACATGGAAACATCTACATGGCTATCTCTATAAGCGTGGAAATATCTACACCGCTATCTGTAAAAACATGAAAATACCTACACAGTCATCTGTAGAAACATGGAAATACCTACACCACTATCTGTATAAACATGGAATATCTACACGGCCATCAGTATAAACATGGAAATATCTACACAGTCATCACTATAAACATGGAAATATCTACACTGATATCTGTATAAACATGGAAATAACCACATGGCTATCTGTATAAACATCGAAATATCTACACCACCATCTGTAAAAACATGAAAATACCTACACAGTCATCTGTATAAACATGGAAATATCTACAACTTCATCTGTATAAACCTGGAAATATCTACACTGCCATCTGTATACACATGGAAATATCTACACTGACATCGGTATAAACATGGAAATATCTACACCGCTATCTCTATAAACATGGAAATATCTACACAGCTATCTGTATAAACATGGAAATATCTACACCGTTATCTATAGAAACATGGAAATATCTACACCGCTATCTGTATAAACTTGGAAATATCTACACCTCCATCTGTATAAACATGGAACTACCTACACTGCCATCTTTATACACATGGAAATATCTACACTGCCGTGTGTATAAACATGGAAATATCTACACCGTTATCTCTATAAACATGGAAATTACTACACCGCTATCTGTATAAACATGGAAGAAACTACATGGCTATCTTTGTAAACATGGAAATAACTACAACGCGATCTGTATAAACATGGAAATACATACACAGTCATCTGTATAAACATGGAAATATCTACACCACTATCTCTATAAACATGGAAATATCTACACTGCCAACTGTATAAACATGGAAATATCCACACAGCCATCTCTGTAAACATGGAAATATCTACACTGCTATCTGTATAAACATGGAAATAGCCACACCGCTATCTGTATAAACATGGAAATATCTACACCACTATCGGTATAAACATGGAAATATCTACACTGCCATCTGTATAAACATGGAAATATCTACACAGCCATCTCTATAAACATGGAAATATCTACATTGCTATCTGTATAAACATGGAAATATCTACAACGCCATCTGCGTAAACATGGAAATACATACACAGTCATCGGTATAAACATGGAAATATCTACACCACTATCTGTATAAGCACGGAAATATCTACACCGCTATCTGTATAAATATGGAAATATCCACACCACGATCTCTATAAATATGGAAATACCTACACCGCTATCTGTATAAACATGGAAATATCTACAAAACTATATGTGTTAACATGGAAATATCTTCACCTCTATCTGTGTAAACATGGAAATATGTACACAGATATCTGTGTAAAGATGGAAATATTTACACCGCAATCGTTGCAAATATGGAAATACCTACACCGCTATCTCGGTAAACATGGAAATACCTACAGCACTATCTGTATAAACATGGAAATATCCACAATTCTATCTGTATAAACATGGAAATATCTGCACCACGATCTGTATAAACATGGAAATACCTCCACCGCTATCTGTATAGACATGGAAATATCTACACCGCTCTCTGTATAAACCTGGAAATATCTACAATGCTATTTGTGTAAACATGGAAATATCTAAACAGCTATCTGTGTAAACATGGAAATACCTACACCGCTCTCTGTGGAAAGATGGAAATATCTACACTGCAATCTGTGCAAAGATGGAAATATCTACAACGATATCTCTATAAACATGGAATTACCTGCACTGCTATCTGTATAAACATGGAAATATCTACACCACTGTCTGTATAAACCTGGAAATATCTACAATGCTGTCTGTGTAAACATGGAAATATCTAAAAAGCTATCTGTGTAAACATGGAAATATCTACACCGCTTTCTGTGGAAAGATGGAAATATCTACACTGAAATCTGTGCAAAGATGGAAACATCTACAACGCTATCTCTATAAACATGGAATTATCCGCACCGCTATCTGTATAAACATGGAAATATCTACAACGCTATCTGTATAAACATGGAAATATTTATAAGGCTATCTCTATAAATATGGAAATATCTACACCGCCATCTGTATACACATGGAAATATTTACACAGTCATCTGTATATACATGGAAATATCTACACCACCATCTCTATAAACATGGAAATATCTTCACTGCCATCTGTATAAACATGTAAATATCTACACTGCTATCTCTACAAACTTAGAAATATCTACACTGCCATCTCTATAAACATGGAAATATCTACACTGCCATCAGCATAAACATGGAAATAACTTCACCGCCGTCTGTATAAATGTGGAATTATCTACACCGCCATCACTATAAACATACAAACATCTAAACTGCCATCTGTAGAAAGATGGAAATATCTTCAAAGAGATCTGCATAAACATGGAAATATCTACACCTCTACCTGTATAAACATGGAAATATCTACACAGCTATCTGTATAAATATGGAAATATCTACACCGCTATCTCTATGAACATGGAAATGTCTACACGGCTATCTGTATAAACATGGAAATATCTACATGGCTATCTCTATAAACGTGGAAATATCTACACCGCCATCTGTAAAAACATGAAAATACCTACACAGTCATCTGTATAAACATGGAAATATCTACACCACTATCTGTATAAACACGGAAATATCTACACCGCTATCTGTATAAATATGGAAATATCCACACAACGATCTCTATAAATATGGAAATACCTACACCGTTATCTGTATAAACATGGAAATATCTACACAACTATATGTGTTAACATGGAAATACCTTCACCGCTATCTGTGTAAACATGGAAATATGTACACAGATATCTGTGTAAAGATGGAAATATTTACACCGCAATCGTTGCAAATATGGAAATACCTACACCGCTATCTCGGTAAACATGGAAATACCTACAGCACTATCTGTATAAACATGGAAATATCCACAATTCTATCTGTATAAACATGGAAATATCTGCACCACGATCTGTATAAACATGGAAATACCTCCACCGCTATCTGTATAGACATGGAAACATCTACACCGCTATCTGTATAAACATGGAAATATCTACACCGCTATCTGTATAAACCTGGAAATATCTACAATGCTATTTGTGTAAACATGGAAATATCTAAACAGCTATCTGTGTAAACATGGAAATACGTACATCGCTCTCTGTGGAAAGATGGAAATATCTACACTGCAATCTGTGCAAAGATGGAAATATCTACAACGATATCTCTATAAACATGGAATTACCTGCACTGCTATCTGTATAAACATGGAAATATCTACACCACTGTCTGTATAAACCTGGAAATATCTACAATGCTGTCTGTGTAAACATGGAAATATCTAAAAAGCTATCTGTGTAAACATGGAAATATCTACACCGCTTTCTGTGGACAGATGGAAATATCTACACTGAAATCTGTGCAAAGATGGAAACATCTACAACGCTATCTCTATAAACATGGAATTATCCGCACCGCTATCTGTATAAACATGGAAATATCTACAACGCTATCTGTATAAACATGGAAATATTTATAAGGCTATCTCTATAAATATGGAAATATCTACACCGCCATCTGTATACACATGGAAATATCTACACAGTCATCTGTATATACATGGAAATATCTACACCACCATCTCTATAAACATGGAAATATCTTCACTGCCATCTGTATAAACATGTAAATATCTACACTGCTATCTCTACAAACTTAGAAATATCTACACTGCCATCTCTATAAACATGGAAATATCTACACTGCCATCAGCATAAACATGGAAATAACTTCACCACCGTCTGTATAAATGTGGAATTATCTACACCGCCATCACTATAAACATACAAACATCTAAACTGCCATCTGTAGAAAGATGGAAATATCTTCAAAGAGATCTGCATAAACATGGAAATATCTACACCTCTACCTGTATAAACATGTAAATATCTACACAGCTATCTGTATAAATATGGAAATATCTACACCGCTATCTCTATGAACATGGAAATGCCTACACGGCTATCTGTATAAACATGGAAATATCTACATGGCTATCTCTATAAACGTGGAAATATCTACACCGCCATCTGTAAAAACATGAAAATACCTACACAGTCATCTGTATAAACATGGAAATATCTACACCACTATCTGTACAAACATGGAATATCTACACGGCCATCGGTATAAACATGGAAATATCTAGACAGTCATCTCTATAAACATGGAAATATCTACACGGCCATCTGTATAAACATGGAAATAGCCACACCGTTATCTGTATAAACATGGAAATACCTACACCACAATCTGTAAAACCATGGAAATATCTACACTGCCATCTGTATAAACATGGAAATATCTACAATGCCATCTGTATAAACATGGAAATATCTACACAGCCATCTGTATGAACATGGAAATATCTACACAGTCATTCGTATTAACATGGAAATATCTACACCTCCATCTGTATAAACGTGGAAATAACTACACTGCCATCTGTATACACATGGAAAGATCTACACTGCCATCTGTATAAACATGGAAATATCTACACCGCTATCTGTATAAACGTGGAAGTATCTACACCGCTATCTGTATAAACATGGAAATATCTACACCGCCATCTGTATAAACATGGAAATACCTACACAGTCATCTGTATAAACATGGAAATATCTACCCCACCATCGGTATAAACATGGAAATACCTACACCGCCTTCTGTATAAACATGGAAACATCTACACAGCCATCTCTATAAATATGGAAATAGCTACACCGCTATCTGTGTAAACATGGAAATAGCCACATCGCTATCTGTATAAACATGGAAATATCTACACAGCCATATGTAAAAACATGGATATATCTACACAGTCATCTGTAAACATGGAAATATCTACACCTCCATCTGTATAAACATGGGAATATCTACACTGCCAAGTGTATACACATGGAAACATCTACACCGCCTTCTGCATAAACATGGAAATATCTGCACTTCCATCAGTATATACATGGAAGTATCTACACCGTTATCTCTATAAACATGGAAATACCTACACCGCTATCTGTATATACATGGAAATATCTACACCGCTATCTGTATACACATGGAAATATCTACACCGCTATCTGTATAAACTTGGAAATATCTCCACCACTATCTGTATAAACATGGAAATATCTACAACGCCATCTGTATAAACAAGGAAATATATACACCGCTTTCTCTATAAACATGGAGTTATCAACACCGCCATCTCTAAAAACATGGAAATATCTACACAGTCATCTGTATAAACCTGGAAATATCTACACCTCTTGCTCTATAAACATGGAAATATATACACCGACATCCGTGCAAACATGGAAATATGTACAACACCATCTACATAAACAAGAAAATATCTATATCGCCATCTATATAAACATGGAAATATCTACAACGCTATCTATAAACATGGAAATATCAACACCGCCATCTGTAAAAGCATGGAAATATCTACAAAGTCATCTGTATAAACAGGGAAGAATCTACACTACCAACTGTATAAACTTGGAAATACCTACACTGCCATCTGTATACACATGGAAATAACTACACAGCCATCTGTATAAACATGGAATTATCTACACCACTATCTCTATAAACATGGAAATACCTGCACCGCTATCTCAATAAACATGGTAATATCTACACTGGTATCTCTATAAACATGGAACTACCAACACCGCTATCTCTATAAACATGGAAATATCTATACCACTATCTCTACAAACATGGAAATAACTACACCACCATCTCTATAAACATGAAAATATCCACACTGCCATCTCCATAAACATGGAAATAACTACACCGCCATCTGTATAAACATGGAATTATCTACACTGCTTCTGTATAAAGATGTAAATATATACACCACGAGCTGTATAAACAGGGAAATATCTACACAGCTATCTGTATAAACATGGAAATAGCAACACCGCTATCTGTATAAATATGGAAATACGTACACAGCTATCTGTATAAACATGGAAATACCAAACACGCTATCTCTATAAACAAGGAAATATCTACATCGCCATCTATGTAAACATGGAAATATCTACACCGCCATCTGTATAAACCTGGAAATACCTACACAGTCACCTCTATAAACATGGAAATACCTTCACCATCATCTGTATAATAATGGAAATATCTACACTGCCATAGTTATAAACATGGAAATATCTACACAGTCATCTCTATAAACATGGAAATAGCTACACCGCTATCTGAACAAAAATGGAAATAGCCACAACGCTATCTGAATAAACATGGAAATATCTACACCGCTGTCTGTATAATCATGGAAATATCTACACCTCTATATGTATAAATATGGAAATAACTACACCAATATCTGTATAACCATGGAGATATCTACACCGCTATCTGTATAAACACAGAAAGAACTACACTGCTATCTGAATAAACATGGAAATATCTACACCGCCATCTGTGTAAACGTGAAAATATCTACACAGTAATTTGTATAAACATAGAAATATCTACACCGTCATCTCTATAAAGATGGAAATACCTACACCGCTATCTATATAAACCTGGAATTATCTATACCACTATCGGTATAAACTTGGAAGTATCTACACCGCTATGTGTATAAACATGGAAATATTTATAAGGCTATCTCTATAAATATGGAAATATCTACACCGCCATCTGTATACACATGGAAATATCTACACAGTCATCTGTATATACATGGAATTATCTACACCACCATCTCTATAAACATGGAAATATCTTCACTGCCATCTGTATAAACATGTAAATATCTACACTGCTATCTCTACAAACTTAGAAATATCTACACTGCCATCTCTATAAACATGGAAATATCTACACTGCCATCAGCATAAACATGGAAATAACTTCACCACCGTCTGTATAAATGTGGAATTATCTACACCGCCATCACTATAAACATACAAACATCTAAACTGCCATCTGTAGAAAGATGGAAATATCTTCAAAGAGATCTGCATAAACATGGAAATATCTACACCTCTACCTGTATAAACATGGAAATATCTACACAGCTATCTGTATAAATATGGAAATATCTACACCGCTATCTCTATGAACATGGAAATGTCTACACGGCTATCTGTATAAACATGGAAATATCTACATGGCTATCTCTATAAACGTGGAAATATCTACACCGCCATCTGTAAAAACATGAAAATACCTACACAGTCATCTGTATAAACATGGAAATATCTACACCACTATCTGTACAAACATGGAATATCTACACGGCCATCGGTATAAACATGGAAATATCTAGACAGTCATCTCTATAAACATGGAAATATCTACACGGCCATCTGTATAAACATGGAAATAGCCACACCGTTATCTGTATAAACATGGAAATACCTACACCACAATCTGTAAAACCATGGAAATATCTACACTGCCATCTGTATAAACATGGAAATATCTACAATGCCATCTGTATAAACATGGAAATATCTACACAGCCATCTGTATGAACATGGAAATATCTACACAGTCATTCGTATTAACATGGAAATATCTACACCTCCATCTGTATAAACGTGGAAATAACTACACTGCCATCTGTATACACATGGAAAGATCTACACTGCCATCTGTATAAACATGGAAATATCTACACCGCTATCTGTATAAACGTGGAAGTATCTACACCGCTATCTGTATAAACATGGAAATATCTACACCGCCATCTGTATAAACATGGAAATACCTACACAGTCATCTGTATAAACATGGAAATATCTACCCCACCATCGGTATAAACATGGAAATACCTACACCGCCTTCTGTATAAACATGGAAACATCTACACAGCCATCTCTATAAATATGGAAATAGCTACACCGCTATCTGTGTAAACATGGAAATAGCCACATCGCTATCTGTATAAACATGGAAATATCTACACAGCCATATGTAAAAACATGGATATATCTACACAGTCATCTGTATAAACATGGAAATATCTACACCTCCATCTGTATAAACATGGGAATATCTACACTGCCAAGTGTATACACATGGAAACATCTACACCGCCTTCTGCATAAACATGGAAATATCTGCACTTCCATCAGTATATACATGGAAGTATCTACACCGTTATCTCTATAAACATGGAAATACCTACACCGCTATCTGTATATACATGGAAATATCTACACCGCTATCTGTATACACATGGAAATATCTACACCGCTATCTGTATAAACTTGGAAATATCTCCACCACTATCTGTATAAACATGGAAATATCTACAACGCCATCTGTATAAACAAGGAAATATATACACCGCTTTCTCTATAAACATGGAGTTATCAACACCGCCATCTCTAAAAACATGGAAATATCTACACAGTCATCTGTATAAACCTGGAAATATCTACACCTCTTGCTCTATAAACATGGAAATATATACACCGACATCCGTGCAAACATGGAAATATGTACAACACCATCTACATAAACAAGAAAATATCTATATCGCCATCTATATAAACATGGAAATATCTACAACGCTATCTATAAACATGGAAATATCAACACCGCCATCTGTAAAAGCATGGAAATATCTACAAAGTCATCTGTATAAACAGGGAAGAATCTACACTACCAACTGTATAAACTTGGAAATACCTACACTGCCATCTGTATACACATGGAAATAACTACACAGCCATCTGTATAAACATGGAATTATCTACACCACTATCTCTATAAACATGGAAATACCTGCACCGCTATCTCAATAAACATGGTAATATCTACACTGGTATCTCTATAAACATGGAACTACCAACACCGCTATCTCTATAAACATGGAAATATCTATACCACTATCTCTACAAACATGGAAATAACTACACCACCATCTCTATAAACATGAAAATATCCACACTGCCATCTCCATAAACATGGAACTAACTACACCGCCATCTGTATAAACATGGAATTATCTACACTGCTTCTGTATAAAGATGTAAATATATACACCGCGAGCTGTATAAACAGGGAAATATCTACACAGCTATCTGTATAAACATGGAAATAGCAACACCGCTATCTGTATAAACATGGAAATACGTACACAGCTATCTGTATAAACATGGAAATACCTAACACGCTATCTCTATAAACAAGGAAATATCTACATCGCCATCTATGTAAACATGGAAATATCTACACCGCCATCTGTATAAACCTGGAAATACCTACACAGTCACCTCTATAAACATGGAAATACCTTCACCATCATCTGTATAATAATGGAAATATCTACACTGCCATAGTTATAAACATGGAAATATCTACACAGTCATCTCTATAAACATGGAAATAGCTACACCGCTATCTGAACAAAAATGGAATTAGCCACAACGCTATCTGAATAAACATGGAAATATCTACACCGCTGTCTGTATAATCATGGAAATATCTACACCTCTATATGTATAAATATGGAAATAACTACACCAATATCTGTATAACCATGGAGATATCTACACCGCTATCTGTATAAACACAGAAAGAACTAAACTGCTATCTGAATAAACATGGAAATATCTACACCGCCATCTGTGTAAACGTGAAAATATCTACACAGTAATTTGTATAAACATAGAAATAACTACACCGTCATCTCTATAAAGATGGAAATACCTACACCGCTATCTATATAAACCTGTAATTATCTATACCACTATCGGTATAAACTTGGAAGTATCTACACCGCTATCTGTATAAACATGGAAATATCTACACCGCTATCTGAATAAACATGGAAATACCTACAATGCTATCTGTATAAACATGCAAATATCTACACCACTATCTATATAAACACGGAAATATCTACATCGCTTTCTATATAAACATGGAAACATCTCCACCGCTATCTGTATAAACATGGAACTATCTACACGGCTATCTTTATAAACATGGAAATATCAACATCGCCATCTGTATAAACAGGAAAATATATACACCGCTATCGGTATAATCATGGAAATATCTACACCGCCATGTACATAAACGAGGAAATAACTACACCGCCATCTGTATAAACATCGAAATATCTTCACCGCCATCTGTATAAACATAGAAATATCTACACTACCATCTGTACAAAGATGGAAATATCTACACCGCGATCTGTGTAAACATGGATATATCTACACCGCGACCTGTATAAACATGGAAATAACTACACCGCTATCTGTATAAACATGGAAATATCTACACCACGATCTGTATAAACATGGAAATATCTACACCACTATCTATATAATCATGGAAATATCTGCACTGCAATCTGTATAAACATGGAAATATGTACAGCGATATTTTTATTAATATGGAAATATCTACATGGCTATCTCTATAAACATGGAAATGTCTACACCGGTATCTGTATAAACATGGAAATAACTACAAGGCTATTTCTATAAACATGGAAATATCTACACCGCCATCTGTTTAAACATGGAGATAAGTAAGCAGTCATCTGTATTAACATGGAAATAACTACCCCACCATCAGTATAAACATGGAAATATCTACACTGCCATCTGTATAAACATGGAAATATATACACAGCCATCTCTATAAACATGGAAATAGCTACAATGCTATCTCTATAAACATGGAAATATCTACAAAGCCATCTGTATAAACATGGAAATACCTACACAGTCATGTGTAGGAACATGGAAATATCTACACTGCCATCTGTATAAACATAGAAATATCTACACAGCCCGCTTTATAAATATGGAGATATCTGCATAGGCATCTGTATATACATGGAAATATCTGCACCGCTATCTGTATAAACATGGAAATACCTACACCGCTGTCTCTATAAACATGGAAATATGTACACCGCCATGTGTATAAACATGGATATATCTCCACTGCTGTCTGTATATACATGGAAATAACTCCACCGTTATCTGTATAAACATGGAAATATCTACAGCGCCATCTATATAAAAATTGAAATATCTACTCTGTCATCTGTAAATACATGGAAATATGTACACAGTCATCTGAATAAACATGGAAATATCTACACCACCATCTGTATAAACATGGAAATACCTACAATACCATCTGTATACACATGGAAATATCTACACAGACATCTGTATAAATATGGAAATATCTACACCGCCATCTTTATCAACATGGAAATATCTACACTGCCATCTGTAGAAAGATGGAAATATATACACCGCTATCTCAATAAATATGGAAATATCTACACCGCCTACTCTATAAACATGAAATTATCTACACTGCCATCTCCATAACGATGGAAGTATCTACTACGCCATGTGCATAAACACGGAAATATATACACCACCATCTGTGAAAATATGGAAATATCTACACCGCTATCTGTATAAACATGGAAATATCTACACCGCCATCTGCATGTCCATGGAAATACCTACGCCGCCATCTGTATAAACATGGAAATATCTACACGGCCATCTGAGTATAGATGGAAATATCAACACCGCCATCTGTACAAACATGGAAATATCTACACCGTTATCTCTATAAACATGGAAATATATGCACTGCCATCTGTAAAAACATGGAAATACGTATACAGTCATCTGTGTAAACATGGATATATCTACACCACCGTCAGTTTAAACATGGAATTATCTACAATGCCATCTGTATACACATGGAAATACTTACACGGAAATCTGGGTATAGATGGAAACATCAACACCACCATCTGTACAAACTTGGAAATAGCTACACTGCTATCTCTATAAACATGGAAATATCTACACTGCGGTCTGTATAAACATGGAAATATCTACACCGTTATCTGTATAAACATGGAAATATCTACACCAAAATCTGTATAAACATGGAAATATATACACCGCTATCTGTATAAACATTGAAGTATCTGCACCGCTATCTCTATAGACATGGAAATATCTACAAAGCCATCTGTATAAACATGGAAATACCTACACAGTCATGTGTAGGAACATGGAAATATCTACACTGCCATCTGTATAAACATAGAAATATCTACACAGCCCGCTTTATAAATATGGAGATATCTGCATAGGCATCTGTACATACATGGAAATATCTGCACCGCTATCTGTATAAACATGGAAATACCTACACCGCTGTCTCTATAAACATGGAAATATGTACACCGCCATGTGTATAAACATGGATATATCTCCACTGCTGTCTGTATAAACATGGAAATAACTCCACCGTTATCTGTATAAACATGGAAATATCTACAGCGCCATCTATATAAAAATTGAAATATCTACACTGCCATCTGTAAATACATGGAAATACCTACACAGTCATCTGAATAAACATGGAAATATCTACACCACCATCTGTATAAACATGGAAATACCTACAATACCATCTGTATACACATGGAAATATCTACACAGACATCTGTATAAATATGGAAATATCTACACCGCCATCTTTATCAACATGGAAATATCTACACTGCCATCTGTAGAAAGATGGAAATATATACACCGCTATCTCAATAAATATGGAAATATCTACACCGCCTACTCTATAAATATGAAAATATCTACACTGCCATCTCCATAAAGATGGAAGTATCTACTACGCCATGTGTATAAACACGGAAATATATACACCACCATCTGTGAAAATATGGAAATATCTACACCGCTATCTGTATAAACATGGAAATATCTACACCGCCATCTGCATGTCCATGGAAATACCTACGCCGCCATCTGTATAAACATGGAAATATCTACACGGCCATCTGTGTATAGATAGAAATATCAACACAACTATCTGTACAAACATGGAAATATCTACACCGTTATCTCTATAAACATGGAAATATATGCACTGCCATCTGTAAAAACATGGAGATACCTATACAGTCATCTGTATAAACATGGAAATATCTACAATGCCATCTGTATACACATGGGAATATCTACACAGCCATCTGAATAAACATGTAAACATCTACACTGCTATCTCTATAAACGTGGAAATATCTACACCGCCATCTCTATAAACATGAAAATATCTACACTGCCATCTCCGTAAACATGGAAATAACTACACAGCCATCTGTATAAACATGGAAACATCTACACCGCCATAAGTGTGAATAAGGAAATATCTACAATGCCATCTGTATAAAGTTATAAGTATCTGCACCGCGAGCTGTATAAACATGGAAATATCTACATCGCTATCTGTATAAACGTGGAAATACCAACACCGCTATCGGTATAAACATGGAAATATCTACAACGCCATCTATATAAACAAGGAAATATCTACACCGCTATGTCTATAAACATGGAAATACCTACACCGCTATCTCTATAAACATGGAAATACCTACACCGCTATCTGTATAAACATGGAAATACCTACACTGCTATCTGTATAAACATGGAAATATCTACACCGCGATCTGTATAAACATGGAAATATCTACACCGCAATCTGTATAAACATGGAAATATCTTCACCACGATCTGTATAAACATGGAAATATCTACACCGCTATCTGTATAAACATCGTAATATCTACACCACCATCTATATAAACATGGAAATATCTACACCGCCATCTCTATAAACATGGAAATATCTACAATGCCATCTGTAGAAAGATGGAAATATCTACACCGCAATCAGTGTAAATATGGAAATATCTACACCAATATCTGTAAAAACATGGAAATATCTACACCGCAATCTGTATAAACATGGAAATATCTACACCACGATCTGTATAAACATGGAAATATCTACAGCGCCATCTCTATAAACGTTGAAATATCTACACTGCCATCTGTAAAAACATGGAAATATCTACACAGTCATCTGAATAAACATGGAAATATCTACAACACCATCTGTATAAACATGGAAATAACTACAATACCATCTGTATAAACATGGAAATATCTACACAGACATCTGTATAAATATGGAAATATCTACACAGCCATCTGTATAAACATGGAAATATCTGCACCGTGATCTCTAAAAATGCAAATATCTACACCGCTATCTGTATAAACATGAAAATATCTACAACCCTATCAGTGTAAACATGGAAATATCTAGAGAGCTATCTGTGTAAACATGCAAATATCTACACCGCTATCTGTGTAAAGATGGAAATACATACACCGCAATCTGTGGAAAAATGGAAATATCTACACCGCTATGTGTATAAACATGGAAATATCTCCACTGCTGTCTGTATTAACATGGAAATATCTCCACCGTTATCTGTTTAAACATGGAAATATCTACACCGCCATCTCTATAAACATTGAAATATGTACACTGCCATCTGTAAAAACATGGAATATCTACACAGTCATCTGAATAAACATGGAAATATCTACACCACCATATGTATAAACATGGAAATAGCTACAATACCATCTGTATACACATGAAAATATCTACACAGCCATCTCCATAAGGATGGAAGTATCTACTCCGCCATGTGTATAAACACGGAAATATCTGCACCACCATTTGTGTAAACATGGAAATATCTACACCGCGATCTGTATAAACATGGAAATATCTACACTGCCATCTGTACAAACATGGAAATATCTACACAGTCATCTGTAGAAATATGGAAATATCTACACCGCTATCTCTATAAACATGAAAATACTTACACCACCATCTCTATAAACATGGAGTTATTTACACCGCTATCCCTATAAACATAGAAATAACTACACCGCCATCTCTATAAACATGGAAATATCTACACCGCCATCTGAATGAACATGGAAATATCTACACAGACATCTGTATAAACATGGAAATATCTACACTGCCATCTGTATAAACTTGGAAATATCTACACTGACATCTGTAGAAAAATGGAAATGTCTTCAAAGCGATCTGTATTAACATGGGAATTTCTACACCATCATCTGTATATACATGGAAATATCTACACCGCTATCTGTATCAACATGGAAATAACTACACCGCAATCTGTATAAACACGGAAATATCTACAATGGTATCTCTGTAAACATGGAAATATCTACACAGCTCTCTGTGTAAACTTGGAAATATCTACACCGCTATCTGTGTAAATTTGGCAATACCTACACCGCAATCTGTGCAAAGGTGGGAATATCTACATCGCTATCTCTGTAAACATTGAAATATCTACACCGATATCTGTATAAACATGGAAATATCAACACTGCCATCTGTATAAACATGGAAATATCTACAGCGCCATCTGTATAAACATGGAAATATCTACATCGCCGTCTGTACACACATGGAAATATCAACACAGCCATCTGTATAAACATGGAAATATCTACACTGCTATCTCTATAAACATGGAAACATCTACACCGCTATCTGTAGAAACATGGAAATATCTACATCGCTATCTGTATAAACATGGAAATATCTACCACGATATGTGTGTAAACACGGAAATATCTACACAGCTATCTGTGTAAACTTGGAAATATCTACACAGGTATCTGCGTAAACATGGAAATAACTACACAGCAATCTGTGCAAAGATGGAAATAACTACACCGCTATCTCTGTTAACATGGAAATATTTACACCGCTACCTGTATAAACATGGAAATATCTACACCGCTGACTGTATAAACAAGGAAATACCTACACCGCCATCTGTAGAAACATGGAAATATCTACACCGCAGTCTGTATAAACATGGAAATAACTACACTGCTATCTGTATAAATATGGAAATATCTACACCTCTATCTTTATAAACATAGAAATACCTACACCACTTTCTCTATGAACATGGAAATATCTACACTGCAATCTCTATATACATGGAAATATCTACACCGCCATCTCTATAAACATGAAAATATATACACCGCCATCTTCATAAACATGGATGTATCTACACCGCCATCTGTATAAACTTGGAAATATCTACACCACAATCTGTATAAACATGGAAATATCTTCAATTCTATCTCTATAAACATGGAAATATCTACACCGCCATCTGTATAAAGATGGAAATATCTACACAGCAATCTGTATAAATATGGAAATACCTACACCGCTATCTGTATAGATATGGAAATATCTACACCGCTATCTGTATAAACATGGAAATATCTACAATGCCATCTGTAGAAAGATGGAAATATCTACACCGCAATCTGTGTAAACATGGAAAATCTACACTGATATCTGTAAAAACATGGAAATATCTACACCGCTATCTGTATAAACATGGAAATATTTACACCACGATCTGTATAAACATGGAAATATCTACACCACGATCTGTATAAACATGGGAATATCTACACCGCTATCTGTGTAAACATGGAAATATCTACACAGCTATCTCTATAAACATGGAAATATCTACACCGCCATCTGTATAAACATGGAAATACCAACAAAGTCATCTATATAAACATGGAAATATCTACAAACCATCTGTATAAACATGGAAATATCTATAAAGCCGTCTGTATATACATGGAAATATCTACACCGCTATCTGTATAAACATGGAAATATCTACAGCGCCATCTCTATGAACATTGAAATATCTACACTGCCATCTGTAAATACATTGAAATATCTACACAGTCATCTGAATAAACATGGAAATATCTACACCACCATCTGTATAAACATGGAAATGCCTACAATAACATCTGTATACACATGGAAATATCTACACAGACATCTGTATAAATATGGAAATATCTACACCGCCATCTGTATAAACATGGAAATATCTACACTGCCATCTGTAGAAAGATAAAAATATCTACACCGCTATCTCTATAAATATGGAAATATCTACTCCGCCATCTCTATAAACATGAAATTATCTACACTGCCATCTCCATAAAGATGGAACTATCTACTCCGCCATGTGTATAAACACGGAAATATCTACACAACCATCTGAGAAAACATGGAAATATCTACACCGCTATCTGTATAAACATGGAAATATCTACACCGCCATCTGCATGTCCATGGAAATATCTACGCCGCCATCTGTATAAACAGTGAAATATCTACATGGCCATCTGTGTATAGATAGATATATCAACACCGCCATCTGTACAAACATGGAAATATCTACACCGCGGTCTGTATAAACATGGAAATATCTACACCGCTATCTGTATAAACATGGAAATATATACACCGCCATCTCTATAAGCATGGAAATATCTACACCGTGATCAGTATAAACATGGAAATATCTACACTGCTATCTGTAATATCTACAATGCCGTCTGTAGAAAGATGGAAATATCTACACCGCAATCTCTGTAAACATGGAAATATCCACACCAATATCTGTACAAACATGGAAATATCTACACCGCAATCTGTATAAACTTGGAAATATCTACACCGCGATCTGCATAAACATGGAAATATCTACACCGTGATCTGTATAAACATGGAAATATCTACACCGCTATCTGTATAAACATGGAAATATCTGCACAGCTATCTCTATAAACATGGAGATATCTACACAGCCATCTGTATAAACATGGAAATATCTACACAGCCATCTGTATATACATGGAAATATCTACACAGCTATCTGTATAAACATGGAAATAACTACACCGCTATTTGTATAAGCAAGGAAATATCTACACAGCCATCTGTTTAAACATGGAAATATATACATCGCTATCTGTATAAACACGAAAATAACTACACCGCTATTTGTATAAACAATGAAATATCTACACCGCGATCTGTATAAACATGGAAATATCTACACCGCTATCTGTATAAACATGGAAATATCTGCACAGCTATCTCTATAAACATGGAGATATCTACACAGCCATCTGTATAAACATGGAAATATCTACACAGCCATCTGTATATACATGGAAATATCTACACAGCTATCTGTATAAACATGGAAATAACTACACCGCTATTTGTATAAGCAAGGAAATATCTACACAGCCATCTGTTTAACCATGGAAATATATACATCGCTATCTGTATAAACACGAAAATAACTACACCGCTATTTGTATAAACAAGGAAATATCTACACCGTGATCTGTATAAACATGGAAATATCTACACCGTTATTTGTGTAAACAAGGAAATATCTACACCGCTATCTGTATAAACATTGAAATAACTACACCGCTATTTGTATAAACAAGTAAATATCTACACCGTGATCTCTATAAACATGGAAATAACTTCACCGCTATTTGTATAAACAAGGAAATATCTACACCACTATCTGTATAAACATGCTAATAACTACACCGCTATCTGTATAAATGTGTAAATATTTACACCGCTATCCCTATAAACATGGTAATATCAACACCGCGATCTGTATAAACGTGGAAATATCTACAGCATGATCTGTATAAACATGGAAATACCTACACCGCCATCCCTATATACATGGAAATATCTACACCGCAATCTCTATAAACATGGAAATATCTACACCGCCATCTCTATAACCATGGAAATATCTACACCGCTATCTGTATAAACATGGAAATATTTACAACGCTATCTGTGTAAACATGGAAATATCTACACAGTTATCTGTGTAAACTTGGAAATATCTACACAGCTATCTGTGTAAAAATGGAAATATCCACACCGCAATCTGTGCAAAGATGGAAATATCTACACCGCTATCTCTGTAAACATGGAAATATCTACACCGCTATCTGCATATTCATGTAAATATCTACACCGCTATCTGTATAAACATGGAAATATCTACACCACGATCTGTATAAACATGGAAATATATACACCGCTATATGTATAAACATGGAAATATCTGCACTGCTATCTCTATAAACAAGGAAATATTTACAGAGCCATCTGTATAAACATGGAAATAACTACACAGTCATGTGTAGGAACATGGAAATATCTGCATAGGAATCTGTATAAACATGGAAATATCTGCACGGCTATCTGTATAAACACGGAAATACCTACACCGCTGTCTCTATACACATGGAAATATGCACACCGCTATGTGTATAAACATGGAAATATCTCCACTGCTGTCTGTATAAACATGGAAATATCTCCACCGTTATCTGTATAAACATGGAAATATCTACAGCGCCATCTCTATAAACATTGAAATATCTACACTGCCATCTGTAAAAACATGGAAATATCTACACAGTCATCTGAATAAACATGGAAATATCTACACCATCATCTGTATAAACATGGAAATAGCTACAATACCATCGGTATACACATGGAAATAACTACACAAACATCTGTATAAATATTCAAATATCTTCACCGCCATCTGTATAAACATGGAAATATCTACACTGCCATCTGTAGAAAGACGGAAATATCTACACCGCTATCTCTATAAATATGGAAATATCTACACCGCCATCTCTATAAACATGAAAATATCTACACTGCCATCTCCATAAAGATGGTAGTGTCTACTCCGCCATGTGTATAAACACGGAAATATATACACCACCATCTGTCTAAACATGGAAATATCTACACCGCTATCTGTATAAACATGGAAATATCTACACCCCTGTCTGTATAAACATGGAAATATCCACAACGCTATCTCTATAAACATGGAAAAATCAACACCGCTATCTCTATAAACATGGAAATATCTACACCGCCATCTGTATAAACATAGAAATATCTACACCATGATCAGTATAAACATGGAAATATCTACACCGCTATCAGTATAAACATGGAAATATCTCCACTGCTATCTCTATAAACATCGAAATATCTACACCGCCATCTGTATAAACATGGAATTACTTACAAAGTTATCTGTATAAACATGGAAATATCTACACCGCCATCTGTATAAACCTGGAAATATCTACACAGCCATGTGTATATACATGGAAATATCTACACCGCTATCTATATAAACATGGAAATAACTACACCGCTATCTGTATAAACATGGAAATATCTACACCACCATCTACATATCCATGGAAATATCTGTGACGCCATCTGTATAAACATGGAAATATCTACACGGTCATCTGTGTAGAGATGGAAATATCAACACCGCCATCTGTACATACATGGAAATATCTGCATGGCTATCTGTATAAACATGGAAATATCTACACCACGGTCTGTATAAACACGGAAATATCTACACCGCTATCTGTATAAACATGGAAATATCTACACCGCTATCTCTATAAATGTGGAAATATCTACACCGTGATCTGTATAAACATGGAAATATTTACACCGCTATCTGTATAAACATGGAAATTTCTACATCGTTATCTGTATAAATATGGAAATATCTACACCGATGTCTCTATAAACATGGAAATATCTACACCGCCATCTGTATAAACACGGAAATACATATACAGTCATCTGTGTAAACATGGAAATATCTACACCACCATCTGTATAAACATGGAAATATCTAAAATGCCATCTGTATACACATGGAAACACCTACACGGCAAACTGTGTTTAGATGGAAATATCAACACCGCCATCTCGGTAAACATGGAAATATCTACACTGCGGTCTGTATAAACATGGAAATATCTACACCGGTATCTCTATAAACATGGAAATATCTACACCACGATCTGTATAAACATGGAAATATCTACAGCACTATCTGTATAAACAAGGAAATATCTGCACTGCTATCTCTATAAACATGGAAATATCTACAAAGCCATCTGTATAAACATGGAAATATCTACACAGCCCTCTGTATAAATATGGAAATATCTGCATAGGCCTTTGTATAAACATGGAAATATCTGCACCGCTATCTGTATAAACATGGAAATACCTACACCGCTGTCTCTATAAACATGGAAATATGTACACCGCTCTGTGTATAAACATGGAAATATCTCCACTGCTGTCTGTATAAACATGGAAATATCTCCACCGTTATCTGTATAAACATGGAAATATCTACAGCGCCATCTCTATAAACATTGAAATATCTACACTGCCATCTTTAAAAAGATGGAAATATCTACACAGTCATCTGAATAAACATGGAAATATCTACACTGCCATCTGTGTAAACATGGAAATATCTACACCACTGTCTGTATAAACATGGAAATATCTACACGCCTATCTGTATAAACATGGAAATATCCACACCGCTATCTCTATAAACATGGAAAAATCAACACCGCTATCTCTATGAACATGGAAATATCTACACCGCCATCTCTATAAACATGGAAATATCTACACCACGATCAGCATAAACATGGAAATATCTACACCGCTATCTCTATAAACATGGAAATATCTACACCGCGATCTGTATAAACATGGAAATATCTACACCGCGATCTATATAAACATGGAAATATCTACACAGCCATCTGTATAAACCTGGAAATATCTGCACTGTCATCTATATAAACATGGAAATATCTACAGAGAGCTCTGTATAAACATGGAAATATCGGCACAGCCATCTGTATAAACATGGAAATATCTACAACGCTATCTGTATAAACTTGGAAATATCTACACCGCTATGTGTATTAACGTGGAAATATCTCCATTGCTATCTGTATAATCATGGACAAATCTCCACCGCAATATGTATAAACATGAAAATATCTACACTTCTATCTCTATAAACATGGAAATATCTACACTGCCATCTGTACAAACATGGAAATATCTACACAGTCATCTGTAGAAACATGGAAATATCTACACCGCTATCTCTATAAACATGGAAATAACTACACCGCTATCTCTATAAACATGGAAATATCTACACCGCTATCTCCATCAACATGGAAATATACACACCGCCATCTCTTTAAACATGGAGGTATCTACAACGCCATCTACCAAAACAAGAAATTATCTACACTGCCATCTATATAAACATGGAAATATCTAAAAGCGCCATCTCTATAAACATGGAAATATCTACACTGCCATTTGTAGAAAGATGGAAATATCTACACCGCCATCTGTATAAACGTGGAAATATCTACACCGCTATCTATATAAACATGGAAATATCTACACCACAATCTGTATAAACATGGAAACATCTACACCGCTCTCTGTATAAATATGAAATATCTAAACCGCTATCTCTATAAAAGTGGAAATATCTACACTGCTATCTGTATAAACATGTAAATATCTACACCGTCATCTGTATAAACATGGAAATATCTACACCGCTATCTCTATAAACATGGAAATATCTACACCGCCATCTTTATAAACATGGAAATATCTACACCGTCAACTGTATAAACATGGAAATATCTACACCGCTATCTGTATAAACATGGAAATATCTACACCGCGATCTGTATAAACTTGGAAATATCTACACCGTGATCTGCATAAACATGGAAATACCTACAAAGTCATCTGTATAAACATGGAAATATCTACACAGCCATCTGTATAAACATGGAAATAACTACACAGCCATCTGTATAAACCTGGAAATATCTGCACTGTCATCTATATAAACATGGAAATATCTACAGACAACTCTGTATAAACATGGAAATATCGGCACAGCCATCTGTATAAACATGGAAATATCTACACCGCCATCTCTATAAACATGGAAATATCTACACTGCCATTTGTAGAAAGATGGAAATATCTACACCGCCATCTGTATAAACGTGGAAATATCTACACCGCTATCTGTATAAACATGGAAATATCTACACCGCAATCTGTATAAACATGGAAATATCTACACCGCTCTCTGTATAAATATGAAATATCTAAACCGCTATCTCTATAAAAGTGGAAATATCTACACTGCTATCTGTATAAACATGGAAATATCCTCACTGCTATCTCTATGAACATTGATATATCTACACCGCTATCTCTATAAACATGGAAATATCTACACCACCATCTCTATAAACATGGAAATATCTACAACGTCATCTGTATAAACATGGAAATATCTACACCGCTATCGGTATAAACATGGAAATATCTACACCGCGATCTGTATAAACATGGAAATATCTACACCGCGATCTGTATAAACATGGAAATATCTAAACCGCTATCTGTGTAAACATGGAAATATCTACACAGCTATCTCTATAAACATGGAAATATCTACACGGCCATCTGTATAAACCTGGAAATACCTACAAAGTCATCTGTATAAACATGGAATTATCTACACAGCCATCTGTATAAACATGGAAATATCTACACAGCCATCTCTATAAACCTGGAAATATCTGCACTGTCATCTATATAAACATGGAAATATCTACAGAGAACTCTGTATAAACATGGAAATATGGGCACAGCCATCTGTATAAACATGGAAATATCTACAACGCTATCTGTATAAACATGGAAATATCTACACAGCTATGTGTATTAACGTGGAAATATCTCCATTGCTATCTGTATAAACATGGACAAATCTCCACCGCAATATGTATAAATATGAAAATATCTACACTTCTATCTCTATAAACATGGAAATATCTACACTGCCATCTGTACAAACATGGAAATATCTACACAGTCATCTGTAGAAACATGGAAATATCTACACCGCTGTCTCTATAAACATGGAAATAACTACACCGCTATCTCTATAAACATGGAAATATCTACACCGCTATCTCCATCAACATGGAAATATACACACCGCTATCTCTTTAAACATGGAGGTAACTACAACGCCATCTACATAAACAAGAAAATATCTACACTGCCATCTATATAAACATGGAAATATCTACACCGCCATCTCTATAAACATGGAAATATCTACACTGCCATTTGTAGAAAGATGGAAATATCTACACCGCCACCTGTATAAACGTGGAAATATCTACACCACTATCTGTATAAACATGGAAATATCTACACCGCAATCTGTATAAACATGGAAATATCTACACCGCTCTCTGTATAAATATGAAATATCTAAACCGCTATCTCTATAAAAGTGGAAATATCTACACTGCTATCTGTATAAACATGGAAATATCCTAACTGCTATCTCTATGAACATTGATAGTTCTACACCGCTATCTCTATAAACATGGAAATATCTACACCGCCAGCTCTATAAACATGGAAACATCTACACCGTCATCTGTATAAACATGGAAATATCTACACCGCTATCTGTATAAACATGGAAATATCTACACCGCGATCTGTATAAACATGGAAATATCTACACCGTGATCTGCATAAACATGGAAATATGTAAACCGCTATCTGTGAAAACATGGAAATATCTACACAGCTATCTCTATAAACATGGAAATATCTTCACCGCCATCTGTATAAACATGGAAATACCTACAAAGTCATCTGTATAAACATGGAAATATCTACACAGCCATCTGTATAAACATGGAAATATCTACACAGCCATCTGTATAAACCTGGAAATATCTGCACTGTCATCTATATAAACCTGGAAATATCTACAGAGAACTCTGTATAAACATGGAAATATCGGCACAGCCATCTGTATAAACATGGAAATATCTACTACGCTATCTGTATAAACATGGAAATATCTACACCGCTATGTGTATTAACGTGGAAATATCTCCATTGCTATCTGTATAAACATGGACAAATCTCCACCGCAAAATGTATAAACATGAAAATATCTACACTTCTATCTCTATAAACATGGAAATATCTACACTGCCATCTGTACAAACATGGAAATATCTACACAGTCATCTGTAGAAACATGGAAATATCTACACCGCTATCTCTATAAACATGGAAATAACTACGCCGCTATCTCTATAAACATGGAAATATCTACAACGCTATCTCCATCAACATGGAAATATACACACCGCCATCTCTTTAAACATGGAGGTATCTACAACGCCATCTACATAAACAAGAAAATATCTACACTGCCATCTATATAAACATGGAAATATCTACACCGCCATCTCTATAAACATGGAAATATCTACACCGCCAGCTCTATAAACATGGAAACATCTACACCGTCATCTGTATAAACATGGAAATATCTACACCGCTATCTGTATAAACATGGAAATATCTACACCGCGATCTGTATAAACATGGAAATATCTACACCGTGATCTGCATAAACATGGAAATATGTAAACCGCTATCTGTGAAAACATGGAAATATCTACACAGCTATCTCTATAAACATGGAAATATCTTCACCGCCATCTGTATAAACATGGAAATACCTACAAAGTCATCTGTATAAACATGGAAATATCTTCACAGCCATCTGTATAAACATGGAAATATCTACACAGCCATCTGTATAAACCTGGAAATATCTGCACTGTCATCTATATAAACATGGAAATATCTACAGAGAACTCTGTATAAACATGGAAATATGGGCACAGCCATCTGTATAAACATGGAAATATCTACTACGCTATCTGTATAAACATGGAAATATCTACACCGCTATGTGTATTAACGTGGAAATATCTCCATTGCTATCTGTATAAACATGGACAAATCTCCACCGCAATATGTATAAACATGAAAATATCTACACTTCTATCTCTATAAACATGGAAATATCTACACTGCCATCTGTACAAACATGGAAATATCTACACAGTCATCTGTAGAAACATGGAAATATCTACACCGCTATCTCTATAAACATGGAAATAACTACGCCGCTATCTCTATAAACATGGAAATATCTACACCGCTATCTCCATCAACATGGAAATATACACACCGCCATCTCTTTAAACATGGAGGTATCTACAACGCCATCTACATAAACAAGAAAATATCTACACTGCCATCTATATATACATGGAAATATCTACACCGCCATCTCTATAAACATGGAAATATCTACACTGCCATTTGTAGAAAGATGGAAATATCTACACCGCCACCTGTATAAACGTGGAAATATCTACACCACTATCTGTATAAACATGGAAATATCTACACCGCAATCTGTATAAACATGGAAATATCTACACCGCTCTTTGTATAAATATGAAATATCTAAACCGCTATCTCTATAAAAGTGGAAATATCTACACTGCTATCTGTATAAACATGGAAATATCCTAACTGCTATCTCTATGAACATTGATAGATCTACACCGCTATCTCTATAAACATGGAAATATCTACACCGCCAGCTCTATAAACATGGAAACATCTACACCGTCATCTGTATAAACATGGAAATATCTACACCGCTATCTGTATAAACATGGAAATATCTACACCGCGATCTGTATAAACATGGAAATATCTACACCGTGATCTGCATAAACATGGAAATATGTAAACCGCTATCTGTGAAAACATGGAAATATCTACACAGCTATCTCTATAAACATGGAAATATCTTCACCGCCATCTGTATAAACATGGAAATACCTACAAAGTCATCTGTATAAACATGGAAATATCTACACAGCCATCTGTATAAACATGGAAATATCTACACAGCCATCTGTATAAACCTGGAAATATCTGCACTGTCATCTATATAAACATGGAAATATCTACAGAGAACTCTGTATAAACATGGAAATATCGGCACAGCCATCTGTATAAACATGGAAATATCTACTACGCTATCTGTATAAACATGGAAATATCTACACCGCTATGTGTATTAACGTGGAAATATCTCCATTGCTATCTGTATAAACATGGACAAATCTCCACCGCAATATGTATAAACATGAAAATATCTACACTTCTATCTCTATAAACATGGAAATATCTACACTGCCATCTGTACAAACATGGAAATATCTACACAGTCATCTGTAGAAACATGGAAATATCTACACCGCTATCTCTATAAACATGGAAATAACTACGCCGCTATCTCTATAAACATGGAAATATCTACACCGCTATCTCCATCAACATGGAAATATACACACCGCCATCTCTTTAAACATGGAGGTATCTACAACGCCATCTACATAAACAAGAAAATATCTACACTGCCATCTATATAAACATGGAAATATCTACACCGCCATCTCTATAAACATGGAAATATCTACACTGCCATTTGTAGAAAGATGGAAATATCTACACCGCCACCTGTATAAACGTGGAAATATCTACACCACTATCTGTATAAACATGGAAATATCTACACCGCAATCTGTATAAACATGGAAATATCTACACCGCTCTTTGTATAAATATGAAATATCTAAAGCGCTATCTCTATAAAAGTGGAAATATCTACACTGCTATCTGTATAAACATGGAAATATCCTAACTGCTATCTCTATGAACATTGATAGATCTACACCGCTATCTCTATAAACATGGAAATATCTACACCGCCAGCTCTATAAACATGGAAACATCTACACCGTCATCTGTATAAACATGGAAATATCTACACCGCTATCTGTATAAACATGGAAATATCTACACCGCGATCTGTATAAACATGGAAATATCTACACCGTGATCTGCATAAACATGGAAATATGTAAACCGCTATCTGTGAAAACATGGAAATATCTACACAGCTATCTCTATAAACATGGAAATATCTTCACCGCCATCTGTATAAACATGGAAATACCTACAAAGTCATCTGTATAAACATGGAAATATCTACACAGCCATCTGTATAAACATGGAAATATCTACACAGCCATCTGTATAAACCTGGAAATATCTGCACTGTCATCTATATAAACATGGAAATATCTACAGAGAACTCTGTATAAACATGGAAATATCGGCACAGCCATCTGTATAAACATGGAAATATCTACTACGCTATCTGTATAAACATGGAAATATCTACACCGCTATGTGTATTAACGTGGAAATATCTCCATTGCTATCTGTATAAACATGGACAAATCTCCACCGCAATATGTATAAACATGAAAATATCTACACTTCTATCTCTATAAACATGGAAATATCTACACTGCCATCTGTACAAACATGGAAATATCTACACAGTCATCTGTAGAAACATGGAAATATCTACACCGCTATCTCTATAAACATGGAAATAACTACGCCGCTATCTCTATAAACATGGAAATATCTACACCGCTATCTCCATCAACATGGAAATATACACACCGCCATCTCTTTAAACATGGAGGTATCTACAACGCCATCTACATAAACAAGAAAATATCTACACTGCCATCTATATAAACATGGAAATATCTACACCGCCATCTCTATAAACATGGAAATATCTACACTGCCATTTGTAGAAAGATGGAAATATCTACACCGCCATCTGTATAAACGTGGAAATATCTACACCGCTCTCTGTATAAACATGGAAATATCTACACCGCAATCTGTATAAACATGGAAATATCTACACCGCTCTCTGTATAAATATGAAATATCTAAACCGCTATCTGTATAAAAGTGGAAATATCTACACTGCTATCTGTATAAACATGGAAATATCCTCACTGCTATCTCTATGAACATTGATAGATCTACACCGCTATCTCCATAAACATGGAAATATCTACACCGCCATCTCTATAAACATGGGAATATCTACACCGTCATCTGTATAAACATGGAAATATCTACACCGCTATCTGTATAAACATGGAAATATCTACACCGCGATCTGTATAAACATGGAAATATCTACACCGCGATCTGTATAAACATGGAAATATCTAAACCGCTATCTGTGTAAACATGGAAATATCTACACAGCTATCTCTATAAACATGGAAATATCTACACCGCCATCTGTGTAAACATGGAAATACCTAGAAAGTCATCTGTATAAAGATGGAAATATCTACACAGCCATCTGTATAAACATGGAAATATCTACACAGCCATCTGTATAAACCTGGAAATATCTGCACTGTCATCTATATAAACATGGAAATATCTACAGAGAACTCTGTATAAACATGGAAATATGGGCACAGCCATCTGTATAAACATGGAAATATCTACAACGCTATCTGTATAAACATGGAAATATCAACATCGCTATGTGTATTAACGTGGAAATATCTCCATTGCTATCTGTATAAACATGGACAAATCTCCACCCCAATATGTATAAACATGAAAATATCTACACTTCTATCTCTATAAACATGGAAATCTCTACACTGCCATCTGTAAAACCATGGAAATAACTACACAGTCATCTGTAGAAACATGGAAATATCTACACCGCTATCTCTATAAACATGGAAATAACTACACCGCTATCTCCATAAACATAGAAATATCTACACCGCTATCTCCATCAACATGGAAATATACACACCGCCATCTCTTTAAACATGGAGGTATCTACAACGGCATCTACATAAACAAGAAAATATCTACACTGCCATCTATATAAACATGGAAATATCTACACCGCCATCTCTATAAACATGGAAATATCTTCACTGCCATTTGTAGAAAGATGGAAATATCTACACCGCCATCTGTATAAACGTGGAAATATCTACACCGCTATCTGTATAAACATGGAAATATCTACACCGCAATCTGTATAAACATGGAAATATCTACACCGCTCTCTGTATAAATATGAAATATCTAAACCGCTATCTCTATAAAAGTGGAAATATCTACACTGCTATCTGTATAAACATGGAAATATCCTAACTGCTATCTCTATGAACATTGATAGATCTACACCGCTATCTCTATAAACATGGAAATATCTACACCGCCAGCTCTATAAACATGGAAACATCTACACCGTCATCTGTATAAACATGGAAATATCTACACCGCTATCTGTATAAACATGGAAATATCTACACCGCGATCTGTATAAACATGGAAATATCTACACCGTGATCTGCATAAACATGGAAATATGTAAACCGCTATCTGTGAAAACATGGAAATATCTACACAGCTATCTCTATAAACATGGAAATATCTTCACCGCCATCTGTATAAACATGGAAATACCTACAAAGTCATCTGTATAAACATGGAAATATCTACACAGCCATCTGTATAAACATGGAAATATCTACACAGACATCTGTATAAACCTGGAAATATCTGCACTGTCATCTATATAAACCTGGAAATATCTACAGAGAACTCTGTATAAACATGGAAATATCGGCACAGCCATCTGTATAAACATGGAAATATCTACTACGCTATCTGTATAAACATGGAAATATCTACACCGCTATGTGTATTAACGTGGAAATATCTCCATTGCTATGTGTATAAACATGGACAAATCTCCACCGCAATATGTATAAACATGAAAATATCTACACTTCTATCTCTATAAACATGGAAATATCTACACTGCCATCTGTACAAACATGGAAATATCTACACAGTCATCTGTAGAAACATGGAAATATCTACACCGCTATCTCTATAAACATGGAAATAACTACGCCGCTATCTCTATAAACATGGAAATATCTACACCGCTATCTCCATCAACATGGAAATATACACACCGCCATCTCTTTAAACATGGAGGTATCTACAACGCCATCTACATAAACAAGAAAATATCTACACTGCCATCTATATAAACATGGAAATATCTACACCGCCATCTCTATAAACATGGAAATATCTACACTGCCATTTGTAGAAAGATGGAAATATCTACACCGCCATCTGTATAAACGTGGAAATATCTACACCGCTCTCTGTATAAACATGGAAATATCTACACCGCAATCTGTATAAACATGGAAATATCTACACCGCTCTCTGTATAAATATGAAATATCTAAACCGCTATCTGTATAAAAGTGGAAATATCTACACTGCTATCTGTATACACATGGAAATATCCTCACTGCTATCTCTATGAACATTGATAGATCTACACCGCTATCTCCATAAACATGGAAATATCTACACCGCCATCTCTATAAACATGGGAATATCTACACCGTCATCTGTATAAACATGGAAATATCTACACCGCTATCTGTATAAACATGGAAATATCTACACCGCGATCTGTATAAACATGGAAATATCTACACCGCGATCTGTATAAACATGGAAATATCTAAACCGCTATCTGTGTAAACATGGAAATATCTACACAGCTATCTCTATAAACATGGAAATAT
This sequence comes from Pan troglodytes, assembly GCF_028858775.2. Taxonomy (NCBI): domain Eukaryota; kingdom Metazoa; phylum Chordata; class Mammalia; order Primates; family Hominidae; genus Pan; species Pan troglodytes. Next base: position 7,531,159 of record NC_072417.2, read on the forward strand.
CTACACCGCCATCTGTGTAAACATGGAAATACCTAGAAAGTCATCTGTATAAAGATGGAAATATCTACACAGCCATCTGTATAAACATGGAAATATCTACACAGCCATCTGTATAAACCTGGAAATATCTGCACTGTCATCTATATAAACATGGAAATATCTACAGAGAACTCTGTATAAACATGGAAATATCGGCACAGCCATCTGTATAAACATGGAAATATCTACAACGCTATCTGTATAAACATGGAAATATCTACATCGCTATGTGTATTAACGTGGAAATATCTCCATTGCTATCTGTATAAACATGGACAAATCTCCACCGCAATATGTATAAACATGAAAATATCTACAGTTCTATCTCTATAAACATGGAAATCTCTACACTGCCATCTGTAAAACCATGGAAATAACTACACAGTCATCTGTAGAAACATGGAAATATCTACACCGCTATCTCTATAAACATGGAAATAACTACACCGCTATCTCCATAAACATAGAAATATCTACACCGCTATCTCCATCAACATGGAAATATACACACCGCCATCTCTTTAAACATGGAGGTATCTACAACGGCATCTACATAAACAAGAAAATATCTACACTGCCATCTATATAAACATGGAAATATCTACACCGCCATCTCTATAAACATGGAAATATCTTCACTGCCATTTGTAGAAAGATGGAAATATCTACACCGCCATCTGTATAAACGTGGAAATATCTACACCGCTATCTGTATAAACATGGAAATATCTACACCGCAATCTGTATAAACATGGAAATATCTACACCGCTCTCTGTATAAATATGAAATATCTAAACCGCTATCTCTATAAAAGTGGAAATATCTACACTGCTATCTGTATAAACATGGAAATATCCTCACTGCTATCTCTATGAACATTGATAGATCTACACCGCTATCTCTATAAACATGGAAATATCTACACCGCCATCTCTATAAACATGGAAATATCTACACCGTCATCTGTATAAACATGGAAATATCTACACCGCTATCTGTAAACATGAAAATATCTACACCGCGATCTGTATAAACATGGAAATATCTACACCGTGATCTGCATAAACATGGAAATATCTAAACCGCTATCTGTGAAAACATGGAAATATCTACACAGCTATCTCTATAAACATGGAAATATCTTCACCGCCATCTGTATAAACATGGAAATACCTACAAAGTCATCTGTATAAACATGGAAATATCTACACAGCCATCTGTATAAACATGGAAATATCTACACAGCCATCTGTATAAACCTGGAAATATCTGCACTGTCATCTATATAAACATGGAAATATCTACAGAGAACTCTGTATAAACATGGAAATATCGGCACAGCCATCTGTATAAACATGGAAATATCTACTACGCTATCTTTATAAACATGGAAATATCTACACCGCTATGTGTATTAACGTGGAAATATCTCCATTGCTATCTGTATAAACATGGACAAATCTCCACCGCAATATGTATAAACATGAAAATATCTACACTTCTATCTCTATAAACATGGAAATATCTACACTGCCATCTGTACAAACATGGAAATATCTACACAGTCATCTGTAGAAACATGGAAATATCTACACCGCTATCTCTATAAACATGGAAATAACTACGCCGCTATCTCTATAAACATGGAAATATCTACACCGCTATCTCCATCAACATGGAAATATACACACCGCCATCTCTTTAAACATGGAGGTATCTACAACGCCATCTACATAAACAAGAAAATATCTACACTGCCATCTATATAAACATGGAAATATCTACACCGCCATCTCTATAAACATGGAAATATCTACACTGCCATTTGTAGAAAGATGGAAATATCTACACCGCCATCTGTATAAACGTGGAAATATCTACACCGCTCTCTGTATAAACATGGAAATATCTACACCGCAATCTGTATAAACATGGAAATATCTACACCGCTCTCTGTATAAATATGAAATATCTAAACCGCTATCTGTATAAAAGTGGAAATATCTACACTGCTATCTGTATAAACATGGAAATATCCTCACTGCTATCTCTATGAACATTGATAGATCTACACCGCTATCTCCATAAACATGGAAATATCTACACCGCCATCTCTATAAACATGGGAATATCTACACCGTCATCTGTATAAACATGGAAATATCTACACCGCTATCTGTATAAACATGGAAATATCTACACCGCGATCTGTATAAACATGGAAATATCTACACCGCGATCTGTATAAACATGGAAATATCTAAACCGCTATCTGTGTAAACATGGAAATATCTACACAGCTATCTCTATAAACATGGAAATATCTACACCGCCATCTGTGTAAACATGGAAATACCTAGAAAGTCATCTGTATAAAGATGGAAATATCTACACAGCCATCTGTATAAACATGGAAATATCTACACAGCCATCTGTATAAACCTGGAAATATCTGCACTGTCATCTATATAAACATGGAAATATCTACAGAGAACTCTGTATAAACATGGAAATATCGGCACAGCCATCTGTATAAACATGGAAATATCTACAACGCTATCTGTATAAACATGGAAATATCTACATCGCTATGTGTATTAACGTGGAAATATCTCCATTGCTATCTGTATAAACATGGACAAATCTCCACCGCAATATGTATAAACATGAAAATATCTACACTTCTATCTCTATAAACATGGAAATCTCTACACTGCCATCTGTAAAACCATGGAAATAACTACACAGTCATCTGTAGAAACATGGAAATATCTACACCGCTATCTCTATAAACATGGAAATAACTACACCGCTATCTCCATAAACATAGAAATATCTACACCGCTATCTCCATCAACATGGAAATATACACACCGCCATCTCTTTAAACATGGAGGTATCTACAACGGCATCTACATAAACAAGAAAATATCTACACTGCCATCTATATAAACATGGAAATATCTACACCGCCATCTCTATAAACATGGAAATATCTTCACTGCCATTTGTAGAAAGATGGAAATATCTACACCGCCATCTGTATAAACGTGGAAATATCTACACCGCTATCTGTATAAACATGGAAATATCTACACCGCAATCTGTATAAACATGGAAATATCTACACCGCTCTCTGTATAAATATGAAATATCTAAACCGCTATCTCTATAAAAGTGGAAATATCTACACTGCTATCTGTATAAACATGGAAATATCCTCACTGCTATCTCTATGAACATTGATAGATCTACACCGCTATCTCTATAAACATGGAAAGATCTACACCGCCATCTCTATAAACATGGAAATATCTACACCGTCATCTGTATAAACATGGAAATATCTACACCGCTATCTGTAAACATGAAAATATCTACACCGCGATCTGTATAAACATGGAAATATCTACACCGTGATCTGCATAAACATGGAAATATCTAAACCGCTATCTGTGTAAACATGGAAATATCTACACAGCTATCTCTATAAACATGGAAATATCTACACCGCCATCTGTATAAACATGGAAATACCTACAAAGTCATCTGTATAAACATGGAAATATCTACACAGCCATCTGTATAAACATGGAAATATCTACACAGCCATCTGTATAAACCTGGAAATATCTGCACTGTCATCTATATAAACATGGAAATATCTACAGAGAACTCTGTATAAACATAGAAATATCGGCACAGCCATCTGTATAAACATGGAAATATCTACAACGCTATCTGTATAAACATGGAAATATCTACACCGCTATGTGTATTAACGTGGAAATATCTCCATTGCTATCTGTATAAACATGGACAAATCTCCACCGCAATATGTATAAACATGAAAATATCTACACTTCTATCTCTATAAACATGGAAATCTCTACGCTGCCATCTGTAGAAACATGGAAATATCTACACCGCAATCTGTATAAACATGGAAATATCTACACCGCTCTTTGTATAAATATGAAATATCTAAACCGCTATCTCTATAAAAGTGGAAATATCTACACTGCTATCTGTATAAACATGGAAATATACTCACTGCTATCTCTATGAACATTGATATATCTACACCGCTATCTCTATAAACATGGAAATATCTACACCGCCATCTCTATAAACATGGAAACATCTACACCGTCATCTGTATAAACATGGAAACATCTACACCGTCATCTGTATAAACATGGAAATATCTACACAGCCATCTGTATAAACATGGAAATATCTACACATCCATCTGTATAAACCTGGAAATATCTGCACTGTCATCTATATAAACGTGGAAATATCTACAGAGAACTCTGTATAAACAGGGAAATATCGGCACAGCCGTCTGTATAAACATGGAAATGTCTACAACGCTATCTGTATAAACATGGAAATATCTACACCGCTATGTGTATTAACGTGGAAATATCTCCATTGCTATCTGTATAAACATGGACAAATCTCCACCGCAATATGTATAAACATGAAAATATCTACACTTCTATCTCTATAAACATGGAAATATCTACACTGCCATCTGTACAAACATGGAAATATCTACACAGTCATTTGTATAAACATGGAAATATCTACACCGTGATCTGTATAAACATGGAAATATCTACACCGCGATCTGTATAAACATGGAAATATCTACACCGCGATCTGTATAAACATGGAAATATCTAAACCGCTGTCTGTGTAAACATGGAAATATCTACCCAGCTATCTCTATAAACATGGAAATATCTACACCGTCATCTGTATAAACATGGAAATAACTACAAAGTCATCTGTATAAACATGGAAATATCTACACAGCCATCTGTATAAACATGGAAATATCTACACAGCCATCTGTATAAACCTGGAAATATCTGCACTGTCATCTATATAAACATGGAAATATCTACAGAGAACTCTGTATAAACATGGAAATATGGGCACAGCCATCTGTATAAACATGGAAATATCTACAACGCTATCTGTATAAACATGGAAATATCTACACCGCTATGTGTATTAACGTGGAAATATCTCCATTGCTATCTGTATAAACATGGACAAATCTCCACCGCAATATGTATAAACATGAAAATATCTACACTTCTATCTCTATAAACATGGAAATATCTACACTGCCATCTGTACAAACATGGAAATATCTACACAGTCATCTGTAGAAACATGGAAATATCTACACCGCTATCTCTATAAACATGGAAATAACTACACCGCTATCTCTATAAACATGGAAATAACTACACCGCTATCTCTATAAACATGGAAATATCTACACCGCTATCTCCATCAACATGGAAATATACACACCGCCATCTCTCTAAACATGGAGGTATCTACAAAGCCATCTACATAAACAAGAAAATATCTACAATGCCATCTACATAAACATGGAAATATCTACACCGCCATCTCTGTAAACATGGAAATATCTACACTGCCATTTGTAGAAAGATGGATATATATACACCGCGATCTGTATAAACGTGGAAATATCTACACCGCTATCTGTATAAACATGGAAATATCTACACCGCGATCTGTATAAACATGGAAATATCTACACCGCGATCTGTGTAAACATGGAATTATCTAAACCGCTATCTGTGTAAACATGGAAATATCTACACAGCTATCTCTATAAACTTGGAAATATCTACACCGTCATCTGTATAAGCATGGAAATACCTACAAAGTCATCTGTATGAACATGGAAATATCTACACAGCCATCTATATAAACATGGAAATATCTACACAGCCATCTGTATAAACCTGGAAATATCTGCACTGTCATCTATATAAACATGGAAATATCTACAGAGAACTCTGTATAAACATGGAAATATCGGCACAGCCATCTGTATAAACGGAAATATCTACAACGCTATCTGTATAAACATGGAAATATCTACACCGCTATGTGTATTAACGTGGAAATATCTCCACTGCTATCTGTATAAACATGGACAAATCTCCACCGCAATATGTATAAACATGAAAATATCTACACTTCTATCTCTATAAACATGTAAATATCTACACTGCCATCTGTACAAACATGGACATATCTACACAGTCATCTGTAGAAACATGGAAATATCTACACCGCTATCTCTATAAACATGGAAATAACTACACCACTATCTCTATAAACATGGAAATATCTACACCGCTATCTCCATCAACATGGAAATATACACACCGCCATCTCTTTAAACATGGAGGTATCTACAACGGCATCTACATAAACAAGAAAATATCTACACTGCCATCTATATAAACATGGAAATATCTACACCGCCATCTCTATAAACATGGAAATATCTACACTGCCATTTGTAGAAAGATGGAAATATCTACACCGCCATCTGTATAAACGTGGAAATATCTACACCGCTGTCTGTATAAACATGGAAATATCCACACCGCAATCTGTATAAACATGGAAATATCTACACCGCTCTCTGTATAAATATGAAATATCTAAACCGCTATCTCTATAAAAGTGGAAATATCTACACTGCTATCTGTATAAACATGGAAATATCCTCACTGCTATCTCTATGAACATTGATATATCTACACCGCTATCTCTATAAACATGTAAATATCTACACCGTCATCTGTATAAACATGGAAATATCTACACCGCTATCGGTATAAACATGGAAATATCTACACCGCGATCTGTATAAACATGGAAATATCTACACCACGATCTGTATAAACATGGAAATATCTAAACCGCTATCTGTGTAAACATGGAAATATCTACACAGCTATCTCTATAAACATGGAAATATCTACACCGCCATCTGTATAAACATGTAAATACCTACAAAGTCATCTGTATAAACATGGAAATATCTACACAGCCATCTGTATAAACATGGAAATATCTACACAGCCATCTGTATAAACCTGGAAATATCTGCACTGTCATCTATATAAACATGGAAATATCCACAGAGAACTCTGTATAAACATGGAAATATCGGCACAGCCATCTGTATAAACATGGAAATATATACAACGCTATCTGTATAAACATGGAAATATCTACACCGCTATGTGTATTAACATGGAAATATCTCCACTGCTATCTGTATAAACATGGACAAATCTCCACCGCAATATGTATAAACATGAAAATATCTACACTTCTATCTCTATAAACATGGAAATATCTACACTGCCATCTGTACAAACATGGAAATCTCTACACTGTCATCTGTAGAAACATGGAAATATCTACACCGCTATCTCTATAAACATGGAAATAACTAAAACGCTATCTCTATAAACATGGAAATATCTACACCGCTATCTCCATCAACACGGAAATATACACACCGCCATCTCTTTAAACATGGAGGTATCTACAACGGCATCTACATAAACAAGAAAATATCTACACTGCCATCTATATAAACATGGAAATATCTACACCGCCATCTCTATAAACATGGAAATATCTACACTGCCATTTGTAGAAAGATGGAAATATCTACACCGCCATCTGCATAAACGTGGAAATATCTACACCGCTATCTGTATAAACATGGAAATATCTACACCGCAATCTGTATAAACATGGAAATATCTACACCGCTCTCTGTATAAATATGAAATATCTAAACCGCTATCTCTATAAAAGTGGAAATATCTACACTGCTATCTGTATAAACATGGAAATATCCTCACTGCTATCTCTATGAACATTGATATATCTACACCGCTATCTCTATAAACATGGAAATATCTACACCACCATCTCTATAAACATGGAAATATCTACAACGTCATCTGTATAAACATGGAAATATCTACACCGCTATCGGTATAAACATGGAAATATCTACACCGCGATCTGTATAAACATGGAAATATCTACACCGCGATCTGTATAAACATGGAAATATCTAAACCGCTATCTGTGTAAACATGGAAATATCTACACAGCTATCTCTATAAACATGGAAATATCTACACGGCCATCTGTATAAACCTGGAAATACCTACAAAGTCATCTGTATAAACATGGAATTATCTACACAGCCATCTGTATAAACATGGAAATATCTACACAGCCATCTCTATAAACCTGGAAATATCTGCACTGTCATCTATATAAACATGGAAATATCTACAGAGAACTCTGTATAAACATGGAAATATGGGCACAGCCATCTGTATAAACATGGAAATATCTACAACGCTATCTGTATAAACATGGAAATATCTACACAGCTATGTGTATTAACGTGGAAATATCTCCATTGCTATCTGTATAAACATGGACAAATCTCCACCGCAATATGTATAAATATGAAAATATCTACACTTCTATCTCTATAAACATGGAAATATCTACACTGCCATCTGTACAAACATGGAAATATCTACACAGTCATCTGTAGAAACATGGAAATATCTACACCGCTGTCTCTATAAACATGGAAATAACTACACCGCTATCTCTATAAACATGGAAATATCTACACCGCTATCTCCATCAACATGGAAATATACACACCGCTATCTCTTTAAACATGGAGGTAACTACAACGCCATCTACATAAACAAGAAAATATCTACACTGCCATCTATATAAACATGGAAATATCTACACCGCCATCTCTATAAACATGGAAATATCTACACTGCCATTTGTAGAAAGATGGAAATATCTACACCGCCACCTGTATAAACGTGGAAATATCTACACCACTATCTGTATAAACATGGAAATATCTACACCGCAATCTGTATAAACCTGGAAATATCTACACCGCTCTTTGTATAAATATGAAATATCTAAACCGCTATCTCTATAAAAGTGGAAATATCTACACTGCTATCTGTATAAACATGGAAATATCCTAACTGCTATCTCTATGAACATTGATAGTTCTACACCGCTATCTCTATAAACATGGAAATATCTACACCGCCAGCTCTATAAACATGGAAACATCTACACCGTCATCTGTATAAACATGGAAATATCTACAGCGCTATCTGTATAAACATGGAAATATCTACACCGCGATCTGTATAAACATGGAAATATCTACACCGTGATCTGCATAAACATGGAAATATGTAAACCGCTATCTGTGAAAACATGGAAATATCTACACAGCTATCTCTATAAACATGGAAATATCTTCACCGCCATCTGTATAAACATGGAAATACCTACAAAGTCATCTGTATAAACATGGAAATATCTACACAGCCATCTGTATAAACATGGAAATATCTACACAGCCATCTGTATAAACCTGGAAATATCTGCACTGTCATCTATATAAACCTGGAAATATCTACAGAGAACTCTGTATAAACATGGAAATATCGGCACAGCCATCTGTATAAACATGGAAATATCTACTACGCTATCTGTATAAACATGGAAATATCTACACCGCTATGTGTATTAACGTGGAAATATCTCCATTGCTATCTGTATAAACATGGACAAATCTCCACCGCAAAATGTATAAACATGAAAATATCTACACTTCTATCTCTATAAACATGGAAATATCTACACTGCCATCTGTACAAACATGGAAATATCTACACAGTCATCTGTAGAAACATGGAAATATCTACACCGCTATCTCTATAAACATGGAAATAACTACGCCGCTATCTCTATAAACATGGAAATATCTACAACGCTATCTCCATCAACATGGAAATATACACACCGCCATCTCTTTAAACATGGAGGTATCTACGACGCCATCTACATAAACAAGAAAATATCTACACTGCCATCTATATAAACATGGAAATATCTACACCGCCATCTCTATAAACATGGAAATATCTACACCGCCAGCTCTATAAACATGGAAACATCTACACCGTCATCTGTATAAACATGGAAATATCTACACCGCTATCTGTATAAACATGGAAATATCTACACCGCGATCTGTATAAACATGGAAATATCTACACCGTGATCTGCATAAACATGGAAATATGTAAACCGCTATCTGTGAAAACATGGAAATATCTACACAGCTATCTCTATAAACATGGAAATATCTTCACCGCCATCTGTATAAACATGGAAATACCTACAAAGTCATCTGTATAAACATGGAAATATCTTCACAGCCATCTGTATAAACATGGAAATATCTACACAGCCATCTGTATAAACCTGGAAATATCTGCACTGTCATCTATATAAACATGGAAATATCTACAGAGAACTCTGTATAAACATGGAAATATGGGCACAGCCATCTGTATAAACATGGAAATATCTACTACGCTATCTGTATAAACATGGAAATATCTACACCGCTATGTGTATTAACGTGGAAATATCTCCATTGCTATCTGTATAAACATGGACAAATCTCCACCGCAATATGTATAAACATGAAAATATCTACACTTCTATCTCTATAAACATGGAAATATCTACACTGCCATCTGTACAAACATGGAAATATCTACACAGTCATCTGTAGAAACATGGAAATATCTACACCGCTATCTCTATAAACATGGAAATAACTACGCCGCTATCTCTATAAACATGGAAATATCTACACCGCTATCTCCATCAACATGGAAATATACACACCGCCATCTCTTTAAACATGGAGGTATCTACAACGCCATCTACATAAACAAGAAAATATCTACACTGCCATCTATATAAACATGGAAATATCTACACCGCCATCTCTATAAACATGGAAATATCTACACTGCCATTTGTAGAAAGATGGAAATATCTACACCGCCACCTGTATAAACGTGGAAATATCTACACCACTATCTGTATAAACATGGAAATATCTACACCGCAATCTGTATAAACATGGAAATATCTACACCGCTCTTTGTATAAATATGAAATATCTAAACCGCTATCTCTATAAAAGTGGAAATATCTACACTGCTATCTGTATAAACATGGAAATATCCTAACTGCTATCTCTATGAACATTGATAGATCTACACCGCTATCTCTATAAACATGGAAATATCTACACCGCCAGCTCTATAAACATGGAAACATCTACACCGTCATCTGTATAAACATGGAAATATCTACACCGCTATCTGTATAAACATCTAAATATCTACACCGCGATCTGTATAAACATGGAAATATCTACACCGTGATCTGCATAAACATGGAAATATGTAAACCGCTATCTGTGAAAACATGGAAATATCTACACAGCTATCTCTATAAACATGGAAATATCTTCACCGCCATCTGTATAAACATGGAAATACCTACAAAGTCATCTGTATAAACATGGAAATATCTACACAGCCATCTGTATAAACATGGAAATATCTACACAGCCATCTGTATGAACCTGGAAATATCTGCACTGTCATCTATATAAACATGGAAATATCTACAGAGAACTCTGTATAAACATGGAAATATCGGCACAGCCATCTGTATAAACATGGAAATATCTACTACGCTATCTGTATAAACATGGAAATATCTACACCGCTATGTGTATTAACGTGGAAATATCTCCATTGCTATCTGTATAAACATGGACAAATCTCCACCGCAATATGTATAAACATGAAAATATCTACACTTCTATCTCTATAAACATGGAAATATCTACACTGCCATCTGTACAAACATGGAAATATCTACACAGTCATCTGTAGAAACATGGAAATATCTACACCGCTATCTCTATAAACATGGAAATAACTACGCCGCTATCTCTATAAACATGGAAATATCTACACCGCTATCTCCATCAACATGGAAATATACACACCGCCATCTCTTTAAACATGGAGGTATCTACAACGCCATCTACATAAACAAGAAAATATCTACACTGCCATCTATATAAACATGGAAATATCTACACCGCCATCTCTATAAACATGGAAATATCTACACTGCCATTTGTAGAAAGATGGAAATATCTACACCGCCACCTGTATAAACGTGGAAATATCTACACCACTATCTGTATAAACATGGAAATATCTACACCGCAATCTGTATAAACATGGAAATATCTACACCGCTCTTTGTATAAATATGAAATATCTAAACCGCTATCTCTATAAAAGTGGAAATATCTACACTGCTATCTGTATAAACATGGAAATATCCTAACTGCTATCTCTATGAACATTGATAGATCTACACCGCTATCTCTATAAACATGGAAATATCTACACCGCCAGCTCTATAAACATGGAAACATCTACACCGTCATCTGTATAAACATGGAAATATCTACACCGCTATCTGTATAAACATGGAAATATCTACACCGCGATCTGTATAAACATGGAAATATCTACACCGTGATCTGCATAAACATGGAAATATGTAAACCGCTATCTGTGAAAACATGGAAATATCTACACAGCTATCTCTATAAACATGGAAATATCTTCACCGCCATCTGTATAAACATGGAAATACCTACAAAGTCATCTGTATAAACATGGAAATATCTACACAGCCATCTGTATAAACATGGAAATATCTACACAGCCATCTGTATAAACCTGGAAATATCTGCACTGTCATCTATATAAACATGGAAATATCTACAGAGAACTCTGTATAAACATGGAAATATCGGCACAGCCATCTGTATAAACATGGAAATATCTACTACGCTATCTGTATAAACATGGAAATATCTACACCGCTATGTGTATTAACGTGGAAATATCTCCATTGCTATCTGTATAAACATGGACAAATCTCCACCGCAATATGTATAAACATGAAAATATCTACACTTCTATCTCTATAAACATGGAAATATCTACACTGCCATCTGTACAAACATGGAAATATCTACACAGTCATCTGTAGAAACATGGAAATATCTACACCGCTATCTCTATAAACATGGAAATAACTACGCCGCTATCTCTATAAACATGGAAATATCTACACCGCTATCTCCATCAACATGGAAATATACACACCGCCATCTCTTTAAACATGGAGGTATCTACAACGCCATCTACATAAACAAGAAAATATCTACACTGCCATCTATATAAACATGGAAATATCTACACCGCCATCTCTATAAACATGGAAATATCTACACTGCCATTTGTAGAAAGATGGAAATATCTACACCGCCATCTGTATAAACGTGGAAATATCTACACCGCTCTCTGTATAAACATGGAAATATCTACACCGCAATCTGTATAAACATGGAAATATCTACACCGCTCTCTGTATAAATATGAAATATCTAAACCGCTATCTGTATAAAAGTGGAAATATCTACACTGCTATCTGTATAAACATGGAAATATCCTCACTGCTATCTCTATGAACATTGATAGATCTACACCGCTATCTCCATAAACATGGAAATATCTACACCGCCATCTCTATAAACATGGGAATATCTACACCGTCATCTGTATAAACATGGAAATATCTACACCGCTATCTGTATAAACATGGAAATATCTACACCGCGATCTGTATAAACATGGAAATATCTACACCGCGATCTGTATAAACATGGAAATATCTAAACCGCTATCTGCGTAAACATGGAAATATCTACACAGCTATCTCTATAAACATGGAAATATCTACACCGCCATCTGTGTAAACATGGAAATACCTAGAAAGTCATCTGTATAAAGATGGAAATATCTACACAGCCATCTGTATAAACATGGAAATATCTACACAGCCATCTGTATAAACCTGGAAATATCTGCACTGTCATCTATATAAACATGGAAATATCTACAGAGAACTCTGTATAAACATGGAAATATGGGCACAGCCATCTGTATAAACATGGAAATATCTACAACGCTATCTGTATAAACATGGAAATATCAACATCGCTATGTGTATTAACGTGGAAATATCTCCATTGCTATCTGTATAAACATGGACAAATCTCCACCGCAATATGTATAAACATGAAAATATCTACACTTCTATCTCTATAAACATGGAAATCTCTACACTGCCATCTGTAAAACCATGGAAATAACTACACAGTCATCTGTAGAAACATGGAAATATCTACACCGCTATCTCTATAAACATGGAAATAACTACACCGCTATCTCCATAAACATAGAAATATCTACACCGCTATCTCCATCAACATGGAAATATACACACCGCCATCTCTTTAAACATGGAGGTATCTACAACGGCATCTACATAAACAAGAAAATATCTACACTGCCATCTATATAAACATGGAAATATCTACACCGCCATCTCTATAAACATGGAAATATCTTCACTGCCATTTGTAGAAAGATGGAAATATCTACACCGCCATCTGTATAAACGTGGAAATATCTACACCGCTATCTGTATAAACATGGAAATATCTACACCGCAATCTGTATAAACATGGAAATATCTACACCGCTCTCTGTATAAATATGAAATATCTAAACCGCTATCTCTATAAAAGTGGAAATATCTACACTGCTATCTGTATAAACATGGAAATATCCTAACTGCTATCTCTATGAACATTGATAGATCTACACCGCTATCTCTATAAACATGGAAATATCTACACCGCCAGCTCTATAAACATGGAAACATCTACACCGTCATCTGTATAAACATGGAAATATCTACACCGCTATCTGTATAAACATGGAAATATCTACACCGCGATCTGTATAAACATGGAAATATCTACACCGTGATCTGCATAAACATGGAAATATGTAAACCGCTATCTGTGAAAACATGGAAATATCTACACAGCTATCTCTATAAACATGGAAATATCTTCACCGCCATCTGTATAAACATGGAAATACCTACAAAGTCATCTGTATAAACATGGAAATATCTACACAGCCATCTGTATAAACATGGAAATATCTACACAGCCATCTGTATAAACCTGGAAATATCTGCACTGTCATCTATATAAACATGGAAATATCTACAGAGAACTCTGTATAAACATGGAAATATCGGCACAGCCATCTGTATAAACATGGAAATATCTACTACGCTATCTGTATAAACATGGAAATATCTACACCGCTATGTGTATTAACGTGGAAATATCTCCATTGCTATGTGTATAAACATGGACAAATCTCCACCGCAATATGTATAAACATGAAAATATCTACACTTCTATCTCTATAAACATGGAAATATCTACACTGCCATCTGTACAAACATGGAAATATCTACACAGTCATCTGTAGAAACATGGAAATATCTACACCGCTATCTCTATAAACATGGAAATTACTACGCCGCTATCTCTATAAACATGGAAATATCTACACCGCTATCTCCATCAACATGGAAATATACACACCGCCATCTCTTTAAACATGGAGGTATCTACAACGCCATCTACATAAACAAGAAAATATCTACACTGCCATCTATATAAACATGGAAATATCTACACCGCCATCTCTATAAACATGGAAATATCTACACTGCCATTTGTAGAAAGATGGAAATATCTACACCGCCATCTGTATAAACGTGGAAATATCTACACCGCTCTCTGTATAAACATGGAAATATCTACACCGCAATCTGTATAAACATGGAAATATCTACACCGCTCTCTGTATAAATATGAAATATCTAAACCGCTATCTGTATAAAAGTGGAAATATCTACACTGCTATCTGTATACACATGGAAATATCCTCACTGCTATCTCTATGAACATTGATAGATCTACACCGCTATCTCCATAAACATGGAAATATCTACACCGCCATCTCTATAAACATGGGAATATCTACACCGTCATCTGTATAAACATGGAAATATCTACACCGCTATCTGTATAAACATGGAAATATCTACACCGCGATCTGTATAAACATGGAAATATCTACACCGCGATCTGTATAAACATGGAAATATCTAAACCGCTATCTGTGTAAACATGGAAATATCTACACAGCTATCTCTATAAACATGGAAATATCTACACCGCCATCTGTGTAAACATGGAAATACCTAGAAAGTCATCTGTATAAAGATGGAAATATCTACACAGCCATCTGTATAAACATGGAAATATCTACACAGCCATCTGTATAAACCTGGAAATATCTGCACTGTCATCTATATAAACATGGAAATATCTACAGAGAACTCTGTATAAACATGGAAATATCGGCACAGCCATCTGTATAAACATGGAAATATCTACAACGCTATCTGTATAAACATGGAAATATCTACATCGCTATGTGTATTAACGTGGAAATATCTCCATTGCTATCTGTATAAACATGGACAAATCTCCACCGCAATATGTATAAACATGAAAATATCTACACTTCTATCTCTATAAACATGGAAATCTCTACACTGCCATCTGTAAAACCATGGAAATAACTACACAGTCATCTGTAGAAACATGGAAATATCTACACCGCTATCTCTATAAACATGGAAATAACTACACCGCTATCTCCATAAACATAGAAATATCTACACCGCTATCTCCATCAACATGGAAATATACACACCGCCATCTCTTTAAACATGGAGGTATCTACAACGGCATCTACATAAACAAGAAAATATCTACACTGCCATCTATATAAACATGGAAATATCTACACCGCCATCTCTATAAACATGGAAATATCTTCACTGCCATTTGTAGAAAGATGGAAATATCTACACCGCCATCTGTATAAACGTGGAAATATCTACACCGCTATCTGTATAAACATGGAAATATCTACACCGCAATCTGTATAAACATGGAAATATCTACACCGCTCTCTGTATAAATATGAAATATCTAAACCGCTATCTCTATAAAAGTGGAAATATCTACACTGCTATCTGTATAAACATGGAAATATCCTCACTGCTATCTCTATGAACATTGATAGATCTACACCGCTATCTCTATAAACATGGAAATATCTACACCGTCATCTCTATAAACATGGAAATATCTACACCGTCATCTGTATAAACATGGAAATATCTACACCGCTATCTGTAAACATGAAAATATCTACACCGCGATCTGTATAAACATGGAAATATCTACACCGTGATCTGCATAAACATGGAAATATCTAAACCGCTATCTGTGAAAACATGGAAATATCTACACAGCTATCTCTATAAACATGGAAATATCTTCACCGCCATCTGTATAAACATGGAAATACCTACAAAGTCATCTGTATAAACATGGAAATATCTACACAGCCATCTGTATAAACATGGAAATATCTACACAGCCATCTGTATAAACCTGGAAATATCTGCACTGTCATCTATATAAACATGGAAATATCTACAGAGAACTCTGTATAAACATGGAAATATCGGCACAGCCATCTGTATAAACATGGAAATATCTACTACGCTATCTTTATAAACATGGAAATATCTACACCGCTATGTGTATTAACGTGGAAATATCTCCATTGCTATCTGTATAAACATGGACAAATCTCCACCGCAATATGTATAAACATGAAAATATCTACACTTCTATCTCTATAAACATGGAAATATCTACACTGCCATCTGTACAAACATGGAAATATCTACACAGTCATCTGTAGAAACATGGAAATATCTACACCGCTATCTCTATAAACATGGAAATAACTACGCCGCTATCTCTATAAACATGGAAATATCTACACCGCTATCTCCATCAACATGGAAATATACACACCGCCATCTCTTTAAACATGGAGGTATCTACAACGCCATCTACATAAACAAGAAAATATCTACACTGCCATCTATATAAACATGGAAATATCTACACCGCCATCTCTATAAACATGGAAATATCTACACTGCCATTTGTAGAAAGATGGAAATATCTACACCGCCATCTGTATAAACGTGGAAATATCTACACCGCTCTCTGTATAAACATGGAAATATCTACACCGCAATCTGTATAAACATGGAAATATCTACACCGCTCTCTGTATAAATATGAAATATCTAAACCGCTATCTGTATAAAAGTGGAAATATCTACACTGCTATCTGTATAAACATGGAAATATCCTCACTGCTATCTCTATGAACATTGATAGATCTACACCGCTATCTCCATAAACATGGAAATATCTACACCGCCATCTCTATAAACATGGGAATATCTACACCGTCATCTGTATAAACATGGAAATATCTACACCGCTATCTGTATAAACATGGAAATATCTACACCGCGATCTGTATAAACATGGAAATATCTACACCGCGATCTGTATAAACATGGAAATATCTAAACCGCTATCTGTGTAAACATGGAAATATCTACACAGCTATCTCTATAAACATGGAAATATCTACACCGCCATCTGTGTAAACATGGAAATACCTAGAAAGTCATCTGTATAAAGATGGAAATATCTACACAGCCATCTGTATAAACATGGAAATATCTACACAGCCATCTGTATAAACCTGGAAATATCTGCACTGTCATCTATATAAACATGGAAATATCTACAGAGAACTCTGTATAAACATGGAAATATCGGCACAGCCATCTGTATAAACATGGAAATATCTACAACGCTATCTGTATAAACATGGAAATATCTACATCGCTATGTGTATTAACGTGGAAATATCTCCATTGCTATCTGTATAAACATGGACAAATCTCCACCGCAATATGTATAAACATGAAAATATCTACACTTCTATCTCTATAAACATGGAAATCTCTACACTGCCATCTGTAAAACCATGGAAATAACTACACAGTCATCTGTAGAAACATGGAAATATCTACACCGCTATCTCTATAAACATGGAAATAACTACACCGCTATCTCCATAAACATAGAAATATCTACACCGCTATCTCCATCAACATGGAAATATACACACCGCCATCTCTTTAAACATGGAGGTATCTACAACGGCATCTACATAAACAAGAAAATATCTACACTGCCATCTATATAAACATGGAAATATCTACACCGCCATCTCTATAAACATGGAAATATCTTCACTGCCATTTGTAGAAAGATGGAAATATCTACACCGCCATCTGTATAAACGTGGAAATATCTACACCGCTATCTGTATAAACATGGAAATATCTACACCGCAATCTGTATAAACATGGAAATATCTACACCGCTCTCTGTATAAATATGAAATATCTAAACCGCTATCTCTATAAAAGTGGAAATATCTACACTGCTATCTGTATAAACATGGAAATATCCTCACTGCTATCTCTATGAACATTGATAGATCTACACCGCTATCTCTATAAACATGGAAATATCTACACCGCCATCTCTATAAACATGGAAATATCTACACCGTCATCTGTATAAACATGGAAATATCTACACCGCTATCTGTAAACATGAAAATATCTACACCGCGATCTGTATAAACATGGAAATATCTACACCGTGATCTGCATAAACATGGAAATATCTAAACCGCTATCTGTGTAAACATGGAAATATCTACACAGCTATCTCTATAAACATGGAAATATCTACACCGCCATCTGTATAAACATGGAAATACCTACAAAGTCATCTGTATAAACATGGAAATATCTACACAGCCATCTGTATAAACATGGAAATATCTACACAGCCATCTGTATAAACCTGGAAATATCTGCACTGTCATCTATATAAACATGGAAATATCTACAGAGAACTCTGTATAAACATAGAAATATCGGCACAGCCATCTGTATAAACATGGAAATATCTACAACGCTATCTGTATAAACATGGAAATATCTACACCGCTATGTGTATTAACGTGGAAATATCTCCATTGCTATCTGTATAAACATGGACAAATCTCCACCGCAATATGTATAAACATGAAAATATCTACACTTCTATCTCTATAAACATGGAAATCTCTACGCTGCCATCTGTAGAAACATGGAAATATCTACACCGCAATCTGTATAAACATGGAAATATCTACACCGCTCTTTGTATAAATATGAAATATCTAAACCGCTATCTCTATAAAAGTGGAAATATCTACACTGCTATCTGTATAAACATGGAAATATACTCACTGCTATCTCTATGAACATTGATATATCTACACCGCTATCTCTATAAACATGGAAATATCTACACCGCCATCTCTATAAACATGGAAACATCTACACCGTCATCTGTATAAACATGGAAACATCTACACCGTCATCTGTATAAACATGGAAATATCTACACAGCCATCTGTATAAACATGGAAATATCTACACATCCATCTGTATAAACCTGGAAATATCTGCACTGTCATCTATATAAACGTGGAAATATCTACAGAGAACTCTGTATAAACAGGGAAATATCGGCACAGCCGTCTGTATAAACATGGAAATGTCTACAACGCTATCTGTATAAACATGGAAATATCTACACCGCTATGTGTATTAACGTGGAAATATCTCCATTGCTATCTGTATAAACATGGACAAATCTCCACCGCAATATGTATAAACATGAAAATATCTACACTTCTATCTCTATAAACATGGAAATATCTACACTGCCATCTGTACAAACATGGAAATATCTACACAGTCATTTGTATAAACATGGAAATATCTACACCGTGATCTGTATAAACATGGAAATATCTACACCGCGATCTGTATAAACATGGAAATATCTACACCGCGATCTGTATAAACATGGAAATATCTAAACCGCTATCTGTGTAAACATGGAAATATCTACCCAGCTATCTCTATAAACATGGAAATATCTACACCGTCATCTGTATAAACATGGAAATAACTACAAAGTCATCTGTATAAACATGGAAATATCTACACAGCCATCTGTATAAACATAGAAATATCTACACAGCCATCTGTATAAACCTGGAAATATCTGCACTGTCATCTATATAAACATGGAAATATCTACAGAGAACTCTGTATAAACATGGAAATATGGGCACAGCCATCTGTATAAACATGGAAATATCTACAACGCTATCTGTATAAACATGGAAATATCTACACCGCTATGTGTATTAACGTGGAAATATCTCCATTGCTATCTGTATAAACATGGACAAATCTCCACCGCAATATGTATAAACATGAAAATATCTACACTTCTATCTCTATAAACATGGAAATATCTACACTGCCATCTGTACAAACATGGAAATATCTACACAGTCATCTGTAGAAACATGGAAATATCTACACCGCTATCTCTATAAACATGGAAATAACTACACCGCTATCTCTATAAACATGGAAATAACTACACCGCTATCTCTATAAACATGGAAATATCTACACCGCTATCTCCATCAACATGGAAATATACACACCGCCATCTCTCTAAACATGGAGGTATCTACAAAGCCATCTACATAAACAAGAAAATATCTACAATGCCATCTACATAAACATGGAAATATCTACACCGCCATCTCTGTAAACATGGAAATATCTACACTGCCATTTGTAGAAAGATGGATATATATACACCGCGATCTGTATAAACGTGGAAATATCTACACCGCTATCTGTATAAACATGGAAATATCTACACCGCGATCTGTATAAACATGGAAATATCTACACCGCGATCTGTGTAAACATGGAATTATCTAAACCGCTATCTGTGTAAACATGGAAATATCTACACAGCTATCTCTATAAACTTGGAAATATCTACACCGTCATCTGTATAAGCATGGAAATACCTACAAAGTCATCTGTATGAACATGGAAATATCTACACAGCCATCTATATAAACATGGAAATATCTACACAGCCATCTGTATAAACCTGGAAATATCTGCACTGTCATCTATATAAACATGGAAATATCTACAGAGAACTCTGTATAAACATGGAAATATCGGCACAGCCATCTGTATAAACGGAAATATCTACAACGCTATCTGTATAAACATGGAAATATCTACACCGCTATGTGTATTAACGTGGAAATATCTCCACTGCTATCTGTATAAACATGGACAAATCTCCACCGCAATATGTATAAACATGAAAATATCTACACTTCTATCTCTATAAACATGTAAATATCTACACTGCCATCTGTACAAACATGGACATATCTACACAGTCATCTGTAGAAACATGGAAATATCTACACCGCTATCTCTATAAACATGGAAATAACTACACCACTATCTCTATAAACATGGAAATATCTACACCGCTATCTCCATCAACATGGAAATATACACACCGCCATCTCTTTAAACATGGAGGTATCTACAACGGCATCTACATAAACAAGAAAATATCTACACTGCCATCTATATAAACATGGAAATATCTACACCGCCATCTCTATAAACATGGAAATATCTACACTGCCATTTGTAGAAAGATGGAAATATCTACACCGCCATCTGTATAAACGTGGAAATATCTACACCGCTGTCTGTATAAACATGGAAATATCCACACCGCAATCTGTATAAACATGGAAATATCTACACCGCTCTCTGTATAAATATGAAATATCTAAACCGCTATCTCTATAAAAGTGGAAATATCTACACTGCTATCTGTATAAACATGGAAATATCCTCACTGCTATCTCTATGAACATTGATATATCTACACCGCTATCTCTATAAACATGTAAATATCTACACCGTCATCTGTATAAACATGGAAATATCTACACCGCTATCGGTATAAACATGGAAATATCTACACCGCGATCTGTATAAACATGGAAATATCTACACCACGATCTGTATAAACATGGAAATATCTAAACCGCTATCTGTGTAAACATGGAAATATCTACACAGCTATCTCTATAAACATGGAAATATCTACACCGCCATCTGTATAAACATGTAAATACCTACAAAGTCATCTGTATAAACATGGAAATATCTACACAGCCATCTGTATAAACATGGAAATATCTACACAGCCATCTGTATAAACCTGGAAATATCTGCACTGTCATCTATATAAACATGGAAATATCCACAGAGAACTCTGTATAAACATGGAAATATCGGCACAGCCATCTGTATAAACATGGAAATATATACAACGCTATCTGTATAAACATGGAAATATCTACACCGCTATGTGTATTAACATGGAAATATCTCCACTGCTATCTGTATAAACATGGACAAATCTCCACCGCAATATGTATAAACATGAAAATATCTACACTTCTATCTCTATAAACATGGAAATATCTACACTGCCATCTGTACAAACATGGAAATCTCTACACTGTCATCTGTAGAAACATGGAAATATCTACACCGCTATCTCTATAAACATGGAAATAACTAAAACGCTATCTCTATAAACATGGAAATATCTACACCGCTATCTCCATCAACACGGAAATATACACACCGCCATCTCTTTAAACATGGAGGTATCTACAACGGCATCTACATAAACAAGAAAATATCTACACTGCCATCTATATAAACATGGAAATATCTACACCGCCATCTCTATAAACATGGAAATATCTACACTGCCATTTGTAGAAAGATGGAAATATCTACACCGCCATCTGCATAAACGTGGAAATATCTACACCGCTATCTGTATAAACATGGAAATATCTACACCGCAATCTGTATAAACATGGAAATATCTACACCGCTCTCTGTATAAATATGAAATATCTAAACCGCTATCTCTATAAAAGTGGAAATATCTACACTGCTATCTGTATAAACATGGAAATATCCTCACTGCTATCTCTATGAACATTGATATATCTACACCGCTATCTCTATAAACATGGAAATATCTACACCACCATCTCTATAAACATGGAAATATCTACAACGTCATCTGTATAAACATGGAAATATCTACACCGCTATCGGTATAAACATGGAAATATCTACACCGCGATCTGTATAAACATGGAAATATCTACACCGCGATCTGTATAAACATGGAAATATCTAAACCGCTATCTGTGTAAACATGGAAATATCTACACAGCTATCTCTATAAACATGGAAATATCTACACGGCCATCTGTATAAACCTGGAAATACCTACAAAGTCATCTGTATAAACATGGAATTATCTACACAGCCATCTGTATAAACATGGAAATATCTACACAGCCATCTCTATAAACCTGGAAATATCTGCACTGTCATCTATATAAACATGGAAATATCTACAGAGAACTCTGTATAAACATGGAAATATGGGCACAGCCATCTGTATAAACATGGAAATATCTACAACGCTATCTGTATAAACATGGAAATATCTACACTGCTATGTGTATTAACGTGGAAATATCTCCATTGCTATCTGTATAAACATGGACAAATCTCCACCGCAATATGTATAAATATGAAAATATCTACACTTCTATCTCTATAAACATGGAAATATCTACACTGCCATCTGTACAAACATGGAAATATCTACACAGTCATCTGTAGAAACATGGAAATATCTACACCGCTGTCTCTATAAACATGGAAATAACTACACCGCTATCTCTATAAACATGGAAATATCTACACCGCTATCTCCATCAACATGGAAATATACACACCGCTATCTCTTTAAACATGGAGGTAACTACAACGCCATCTACATAAACAAGAAAATATCTACACTGCCATCTATATAAACATGGAAATATCTACACCGCCATCTCTATAAACATGGAAATATCTACACTGCCATTTGTAGAAAGATGGAAATATCTACACCGCCACCTGTATAAACGTGGAAATATCTACACCACTATCTGTATAAACATGGAAATATCTACACCGCAATCTGTATAAACCTGGAAATATCTACACCGCTCTTTGTATAAATATGAAATATCTAAACCGCTATCTCTATAAAAGTGGAAATATCTACACTGCTATCTGTATAAACATGGAAATATCCTAACTGCTATCTCTATGAACATTGATAGATCTACACCGCTATCTCTATAAACATGGAAATATCTACACCGCCAGCTCTATAAACATGGAAACATCTACACCGTCATCTGTATAAACATGGAAATATCTACACCGCTATCTGTATAAACATGGAAATATCTACACCGCGATCTGTATAAACATGGAAATATCTACACCGTGATCTGCATAAACATGGAAATATGTAAACCGCTATCTGTGAAAACATGGAAATATCTACACAGCTATCTCTATAAACATGGAAATATCTTCACCGCCATCTGTATAAACATGGAAATACCTACAAAGTCATCTGTATAAACATGGAAATATCTACACAGCCATCTGTATAAACATGGAAATATCTACACAGCCATCTGTATAAACCTGGAAATATCTACACTGTCATCTATATAAACATGGAAATATCTACAGAGAACTCTGTATAAACATGAAAATATCGGCACAGCCATCTGTATAAACATGGAAATATCTACTACGCTATCTGTATAAACATGGAAATATCTACACCGCTATGTGTATTAACGTGGAAATATCTCCATTGCTATCTGTATAAACATGGACAAATCTCCACCGCAATATGTATAAACATGAAAATATCTACACTTCTATCTCTATAAACATGGAAATATCTACACTGCCATCTGTACAAACATGGAAACATCTACACAATCATCTGTAGAAACATGGAAATATCTACACCGCTATCTCTATAAACATGGAAATAACTACGCCGCTATCTCTATAAACATGGAAATATCTACAACGCTATCTCCATCAACATGGAAATATACACACCGCCATCTCTTTAAACATGGAGGTATCTACAACGCCATCTACATAAACAACAAAATATCTACACTGCCATCTATATAAACACGGAAATATCTACACCGCCATCTCTATAAACATGGAAATATCTACACCGCCAGCTCTATAAACATGGAAACATCTACACCGTCATCTGTATAAACATGGAAATATCTACACCGCTATCTGTATAAACATGGAAATATCTACACCGCGATCTGTATAAACATGGAAATATCTACACCGTGATCTGCATAAACATGGAAATATGTAAACCGCTATCTGTGAAAACATGGAAATATCTACACAGCTATCTCTATAAACATGGAAATATCTTCACCGCCATCTGTATAAACATGGAAATACCTACAAAGTCATCTGTATAAACATGGAAATATCTACACCGCTATCTCCATCAACATGGAAATATACACACCGCCATCTCTTTAAACATGGAGGTATCTACAACGCCATCTACCTAAACAAGAAATTATCTACACTGCCATCTATATAAACATGGAAATATCTAAAACGGCCATCTCTATAAACATGGAAATATCTACACTGCCATTTGTAGAAAGATGGAAATATCTACACCGCCATCTGTATAAACGTGGAAATATCTACACCGCTATCTATATAAACATGGAAATATCTACACCACAATCTGTATAAACATGGAAACATCTACACCGCTCTCTGTATAAATATGAAATATCTAAACCGCTATCTCTATAAAAGTGGAAATATCTACACTGCTGTCTGTATAAACATGGAAATATCCTCACTGCTATCTCTATGAACATTGATAGATCTACACCGCTATCTCTATAAACATGGAAATATCTACACCGCCATCTTTATAAACATGGAAATATCTACACCGTCAACTGTATAAACATGGAAATATCTACACCGCTATCTGTATAAACATGGAAATATCTACACCGCGGTCTGTATAAACTTGGAAATATCTACACCGTGATCTGCATAAACATGGAAATACCTACAAAGTCATCTGTATAAACATGGAAATATCTACACAGCCATCTGTATAAACATGGAAATAACTACACAGCCATCTGTATAAACCTGGAAATATCTGCACTGTCATCTATATAAACATGGAAATATCTACAGAGAACTCTGTATAAACATGGAAATATCGGCACAGCCATCTGTAGAAACATGGAAATATCTACAACGCTATCTGTATAAACATGGAAATATCTACACCGCCATCTCTATAAACATGGAAATATCTACACTGCCATTTGTAGAAAGATGGAAATATCTACACCGCCATCTGTATAAACGTGGAAATATCTACACCGCTATCTGTATAAACATGGAAATATCTACACCGCAATCTGTATAAACATGGAAATATCTACACCGCTCTCTGTATAAATATGAAATATCTAAACCGCTATCTCTATAAAAGTGGAAATATCTACACTGCTATCTGTATAAACATGGAAATATCCTCACTGCTATCTCTATGAACATTGATATATCTACACCGCTATCTCTATAAACATGGAAATATCTACACCACCATCTCTATAAACATGGAAATATCTACAACGTCATCTGTATAAACATGGAAATATCTACACCGCTATCGGTATAAACATGGAAATATCTACACCGCGATCTGTATAAACATGGAAATATCTACACCGCGATCTGTATAAACATGGAAATATCTAAACCGCTATCTGTGTAAACATGGAAATATCTACACAGCTATCTCTATAAACATGGAAATATCTACACGGCCATCTGTATAAACCTGGAAATACCTACAAAGTCATCTGTATAAACATGGAATTATCTACACAGCCATCTGTATAAACATGGAAATATCTACACAGCCATCTCTATAAACCTGGAAATATCTGCACTGTCATCTATATAAACATGGAAATATCTACAGAGAACTCTGTATAAACATGGAAATATGGGCACAGCCATCTGTATAAACATGGAAATATCTACAACGCTATCTGTATAAACATGGAAATATCTACACAGCTATGTGTATTAACGTGGAAATATCTCCATTGCTATCTGTATAAACATGGACAAATCTCCACCGCAATATGTATAAATATGAAAATATCTACACTTCTATCTCTGTAAACATGGAAATATCTACACTGCCATCTGTACAAACATGGAAATATCTACACAGTCATCTGTAGAAACATGGAAATATCTACACCGCTGTCTCTATAAACATGGAAATAACTACACCGCTATCTCTATAAACATGGAAATATCTACACCGCTATCTCCATCAACATGGAAATATACACACCGCTATCTCTTTAAACATGGAGGTAACTACAACGCCATCTACATAAACAAGAAAATATCTACACTGCCATCTATATAAACATGGAAATATCTACACCGCCATCTCTATAAACATGGAAATATCTACACTGCCATTTGTAGAAAGATGGAAATATCTACACCGCCACCTGTATAAACGTGGAAATATCTACACCACTATCTGTATAAACATGGAAATATCTACACCGCAATCTGTATAAACATGGAAATATCTACACCGCTCTTTGTATAAATATGAAATATCTAAACCGCTATCTCTATAAAAGTGGAAATATCTACACTGCTATCTGTATAAACATGGAAATATCCTAACTGCTATCTCTATGAACATTGATAGATCTACACCGCTATCTCTATAAACATGGAAATATCTACACCGCCAGCTCTATAAACATGGAAACATCTACACCGTCATCTGTATAAACATGGAAATATCTACACCGCTATCTGTATAAACATGGAAATATCTACACCGCGATCTGTATAAACATGGAAATATCTACACCGTGATCTGCATAAACATGGAAATATGTAAACCGCTATCTGTGAAAACATGGAAATATCTACACAGCTATCTCTATAAACATGGAAATATCTTCACCGCCATCTGTATAAACATGGAAATACCTACAAAGTCATCTGTATAAACATGGAAATATCTACACAGCCATCTGTATAAACATGGAAATATCTACACAGCCATCTGTATAAACCTGGAAATATCTGCACTGTCATCTATATAAACATGGAAATATCTACAGAGAACTCTGTATAAACATGGAAATATCGGCACAGCCATCTGTATAAACATGGAAATATCTACTACGCTATCTGTATAAACATGGAAATATCTACACCGCTATGTGTATTAACGTGGAAATATCTCCATTGCTATCTGTATAAACATGGACAAATCTCCACCGCAATATGTATAAACATGAAAATATCTACACTTCTATCTCTATAAACATGGAAATATCTACACTGCCATCTGTACAAACATGGAAATATCTACACAGTCATCTGTAGAAACATGGAAATATCTACACCGCTATCTCTATAAACATGGAAATAACTACGCCGCTATCTCTATAAACATGGAAATATCTACACCGCTATCTCCATCAACATGGAAATATACACACCGCCATCTCTTTAAACATGGAGGTATCTACAACGCCATCTACATAAACAAGAAAATATCTACACTGCCATCTATATAAACATGGAAATATCTACACCGCCATCTCTATAAACATGGAAATATCTACACTGCCATTTGTAGAAAGATGGAAATATCTACACCGCCACCTGTATAAACGTGGAAATATCTACACCGCTATCTGTATAAACATGGAAATATCTACACCGCGATCTGTATAAACATGGAAATATCTACACCGTGATCTGCATAAACATGGAAATATGTAAACCGCTATCTGTGAAAACATGGAAATATCTACACAGCTATCTCTATAAACATGGAAATATCTTCACCGCCATCTGTATAAACATGGAAATACCTACAAAGTCATCTGTATAAACATGGAAATATCTACACAGCCATCTGTATAAACATGGAAATATCTACACAGCCATCTGTATAAACCTGGAAATATCTGCACTGTCATCTATATAAACATGGAAATATCCACAGAGAACTCTGTATAAACATGGAAATATCGGCACAGCCATCTGTATAAACATGGAAATATATACAACGCTATCTGTATAAACATGGAAATATCTACACCGCTATGTGTATTAACATGGAAATATCTCCACTGCTATCTGTATAAACATGGACAAATCTCCACCGCAATATGTATAAACATGAAAATATCTACACTTCTATCTCTATAAACATGGAAATATCTACACTGCCATCTGTACAAACATGGAAATATCTACACAGTCATCTGTAGAAACATGGAAATATCTACACCGCTATCTCTATAAACATGGAAATAACTACGCCGCTATCTCTATAAACATGGAAATATCTACACCGCTATGTCCATCAACATGGAAATATACACACCGCCATCTCTTTAAACATGGAGGTATCTACAACGCCATCTACATAAACAAGAAAATATCTACACTGCCATCTATATAAACATGGAAATATCTACACCGCCATCTCTATAAACATGGAAATATCTACACTGCCATTTGTAGAAAGATGGAAATATCTACACCGCCACCTGTATAAACGTGGAAATATCTACACCACTATCTGTATAAACATGGAAATATCTACACCGCAATCTGTATAAACATGGAAATATCTACACCGCTCTTTGTATAAATATGAAATATCTAAACCGCTATCTCTATAAAAGTGGAAATATCTACACTGCTATCTGTATAAACATGGAAATATCCTAACTGCTATCTCTATGAACATTGATAGATCTACACCGCTATCTCTATAAACATGGAAATATCTACACCGCCAGCTCTATAAACATGGAAACATCTACACCGTCATCTGTATAAACATGGAAATATCTACACCGCTATCTGTATAAACATGGAAATATCTACACCGCGATCTGTATAAACATGGAAATATCTACACCGTGATCTGCATAAACATGGAAATATGTAAACCGCTATCTGTGAAAACATGGAAATATCTACACAGCTATCTCTATAAACATGGAAATATCTTCACCGCCATCTGTATAAACATGGAAATACCTACAAAGTCATCTGTATAAACATGGAAATATCTACACAGCCATCTGTATAAACATGGAAATATCTACACAGCCATCTGTATGAACCTGGAAATATCTGCACTGTCATCTATATAAACATGGAAATATCTACAGAGAACTCTGTATAAACATGGAAATATCGGCACAGCCATCTGTATAAACATGGAAATATCTACTACGCTATCTGTATAAACATGGAAATATCTACACCGCTATGTGTATTAACGTGGAAATATCTCCATTGCTATCTGTATAAACATGGACAAATCTCCACCGCAATATGTATAAACATGAAAATATCTACACTTCTATCTCTATAAACATGGAAATATCTACACTGCCATCTGTACAAACATGGAAATATCTACACAGTCATCTGTAGAAACATGGAAATATCTACACCGCTATCTCTATAAACATGGAAATAACTACGCCGCTATCTCTATAAACATGGAAATATCTACACCGCTATCTCCATCAACATGGAAATATACACACCGCCATCTCTTTAAACATGGAGGTATCTACAACGCCATCTACATAAACAAGAAAATATCTACACTGCCATCTATATAAACATGGAAATATCTACACCGCCATCTCTATAAACATGGAAATATCTACACTGCCATTTGTAGAAAGATGGAAATATCTACACCGCCACCTGTATAAACGTGGAAATATCTACACCACTATCTGTATAAACATGGAAATATCTACACCGCAATCTGTATAAACATGGAAATATCTACACCGCTCTTTGTATAAATATGAAATATCTAAACCGCTATCTCTATAAAAGTGGAAATATCTACACTGCTATCTGTATAAACATGGAAATATCCTAACTGCTATCTCTATGAACATTGATAGATCTACACCGCTATCTCTATAAACATGGAAATATCTACACCGCCAGCTCTATAAACATGGAAACATCTACACCGTCATCTGTATAAACATGGAAATATCTACACCGCTATCTGTATAAACATGGAAATATCTACACCGCGATCTGTATAAACATGGAAATATCTACACCGTGATCTGCATAAACATGGAAATATGTAAACCGCTATCTGTGAAAACATGGAAATATCTACACAGCTATCTCTATAAACATGGAAATATCTTCACCGCCATCTGCATAAACATGGAAATACCTACAAAGTCATCTGTATAAACATGGAAATATCTACACAGCCATCTGTATAAACATGGAAATATCTACACAGCCATCTGTATAAACCTGGAAATATCTGCACTGTCATCTATATAAACATGGAAATATCTACAGAGAACTCTGTATAAACATGGAAATATCGGCACAGCCATCTGTATAAACATGGAAATATCTACTACGCTATCTGTATAAACATGGAAATATCTACACCGCTATGTGTATTAACGTGGAAATATCTCCATTGCTATCTGTATAAACATGGACAAATCTCCACCGCAATATGTATAAACATGAAAATATCTACACTTCTATCTCTATAAACATGGAAATATCTACACTGCCATCTGTACAAACATGGAAATATCTACACAGTCATCTGTAGAAACATGGAAATATCTACACCGCTATCTCTATAAACATGGAAATAACTACGCCGCTATCTCTATAAACATGGAAATATCTACACCGCTATCTCCATCAACATGGAAATATACACACCGCCATCTCTTTAAACATGGAGGTATCTACAACGCCATCTACATAAACAAGAAAATATCTACACTGCCATCTATATAAACATGGAAATATCTACACCGCCATCTCTATAAACATGGAAATATCTACACTGCCATTTGTAGAAAGATGGAAATATCTACACCGCCATCTGTATAAACGTGGAAATATCTACACCGCTCTCTGTATAAACATGGAAATATCTACACCGCAATCTGTATAAACATGGAAATATCTACACCGCTCTCTGTATAAATATGAAATATCTAAACCGCTATCTGTATAAAAGTGGAAATATCTACACTGCTATCTGTATAAACATGGAAATATCCTCACTGCTATCTCTATGAACATTGATAGATCTACACCGCTATCTCCATAAACATGGAAATATCTACACCGCCATCTCTATAAACATGGGAATATCTACACCGTCATCTGTATAAACATGGAAATATCTACACCGCTATCTGTATAAACATGGAAATATCTACACCGCGATCTGTATAAACATGGAAATATCTACACCGCGATCTGTATAAACATGGAAATATCTAAACCGCTATCTGCGTAAACATGGAAATATCTACACAGCTATCTCTATAAACATGGAAATATCTACACCGCCATCTGTGTAAACATGGAAATACCTAGAAAGTCATCTGTATAAAGATGGAAATATCTACACAGCCATCTGTATAAACATGGAAATATCTACACAGCCATCTGTATAAACCTGGAAATATCTGCACTGTCATCTATATAAACATGGAAATATCTACAGAGAACTCTGTATAAACATGGAAATATGGGCACAGCCATCTGTATAAACATGGAAATATCTACAACGCTATCTGTATAAACATGGAAATATCAACATCGCTATGTGTATTAACGTGGAAATATCTCCATTGCTATCTGTATAAACATGGACAAATCTCCACCGCAATATGTATAAACATGAAAATATCTACACTTCTATCTCTATAAACATGGAAATCTCTACACTGCCATCTGTAAAACCATGGAAATAACTACACAGTCATCTGTAGAAACATGGAAATATCTACACCGCTATCTCTATAAACATGGAAATAACTACACCGCTATCTCCATAAACATAGAAATATCTACACCGCTATCTCCATCAACATGGAAATATACACACCGCCATCTCTTTAAACATGGAGGTATCTACAACGGCATCTACATAAACAAGAAAATATCTACACTGCCATCTATATAAACATGGAAATATCTACACCGCCATCTCTATAAACATGGAAATATCTTCACTGCCATTTGTAGAAAGATGGAAATATCTACACCGCCATCTGTATAAACGTGGAAATATCTACACCGCTATCTGTATAAACATGGAAATATCTACACCGCAATCTGTATAAACATGGAAATATCTACACCGCTCTCTGTATAAATATGAAATATCTAAACCGCTATCTCTATAAAAGTGGAAATATCTACACTGCTATCTGTATAAACATGGAAATATCCTAACTGCTATCTCTATGAACATTGATAGATCTACACCGCTATCTCTATAAACATGGAAATATCTACACCGCCAGCTCTATAAACATGGAAACATCTACACCGTCATCTGTATAAACATGGAAATATCTACACCGCTATCTGTATAAACATGGAAATATCTACACCGCGATCTGTATAAACATGGAAATATCTACACCGTGATCTGCATAAACATGGAAATATGTAAACCGCTATCTGTGAAAACATGGAAATATCTACACAGCTATCTCTATAAACATGGAAATATCTTCACCGCCATCTGTATAAACATGGAAATACCTACAAAGTCATCTGTATAAACATGGAAATATCTACACAGCCATCTGTATAAACATGGAAATATCTACACAGCCATCTGTATAAACCTGGAAATATCTGCACTGTCATCTATATAAACATGGAAATATCTACAGAGAACTCTGTATAAACATGGAAATATCGGCACAGCCATCTGTATAAACATGGAAATATCTACTACGCTATCTGTATAAACATGGAAATATCTACACCGCTATGTGTATTAACGTGGAAATATCTCCATTGCTATGTGTATAAACATGGACAAATCTCCACCGCAATATGTATAAACATGAAAATATCTACACTTCTATCTCTATAAACATGGAAATATCTACACTGCCATCTGTACAAACATGGAAATATCTACACAGTCATCTGTAGAAACATGGAAATATCTACACCGCTATCTCTATAAACATGGAAATAACTACGCCGCTATCTCTATAAACATGGAAATATCTACACCGCTATCTCCATCAACATGGAAATATCTACACTGCCATTTGTAGAAAGATGGAAATATCTACACCGCCATCTGTATAAACGTGGAAATATCTACACCGCTCTCTGTATAAACATGGAAATATCTACACCGCAATCTGTATAAACATGGAAATATCTACACCGCTCTCTGTATAAATATGAAATATCTAAACCGCTATCTGTATAAAAGTGGAAATATCTACACTGCTATCTGTATAAACATGGAAATATCCTCACTGCTATCTCTATGAACATTTATAGATCTACACCGCTATCTCCATAAACATGGAAATATCTACACCGCCATCTCTATAAACATGGGAATATCTACACCGTCATCTGTATAAACATGGAAATATCTACACCGCTATCTGTATAAACATGGAAATATCTACACCGCGATCTGTATAAACATGGAAATATCTACACCGCGATCTGTATAAACATGGAAATATCTAAACCGCTATCTGCGTAAACATGGAAATATCTACACAGCTATCTCTATAAACATGGAAATATCTACACCGCCATCTGTGTAAACATGGAAATACCTAGAAAGTCATCTGTATAAAGATGGAAATATCTACACAGCCATCTGTATAAACATGGAAATATCTACACAGCCATCTGTATAAACCTGGAAATATCTGCACTGTCATCTATATAAACATGGAAATATCTACAGAGAACTCTGTATAAACATGGAAATATGGGCACAGCCATCTGTATAAACATGGAAATATCTACAACGCTATCTGTATAAACATGGAAATATCAACATCGCTATGTGTATTAACGTGGAAATATCTCCATTGCTATCTGTATAAACATGGACAAATCTCCACCGCAATATGTATAAACATGAAAATATCTACACTTCTATCTCTATAAACATGGAAATCTCTACACTGCCATCTGTAAAACCATGGAAATAACTACACAGTCATCTGTAGAAACATGGAAATATCTACACCGCTATCTCTATAAACATGGAAATAACTACACCGCTATCTCCATAAACATAGAAATATCTACACCGCTATCTCCATCAACATGGAAATATACACACCGCCATCTCTTTAAACATGGAGGTATCTACAACGGCATCTACATAAACAAGAAAATATCTACACTGCCATCTATATAAACATGGAAATATCTACACCGCCATCTCTATAAACATGGAAATATCTTCACTGCCATTTGTAGAAAGATGGAAATATCTACACCGCCATCTGTATAAACGTGGAAATATCTACACCGCTATCTGTATAAACATGGAAATATCTACACCGCAATCTGTATAAACATGGAAATATCTACACCGCTCTCTGTATAAATATGAAATATCTAAACCGCTATCTCTATAAAAGTGGAAATATCTACACTGCTATCTGTATAAACATGGAAATATCCTAACTGCTATCTCTATGAACATTGATAGATCTACACCGCTATCTCTATAAACATGGAAATATCTACACCGCCAGCTCTATAAACATGGAAACATCTACACCGTCATCTGTATAAACATGGAAATATCTACACCGCTATCTGTATAAACATGGAAATATCTACACCGCGATCTGTATAAACATGGAAATATCTACACCGTGATCTGCATAAACATGGAAATATGTAAACCGCTATCTGTGAAAACATGGAAATATCTACACAGCTATCTCTATAAACATGGAAATATCTTCACCGCCATCTGTATAAACATGGAAATACCTACAAAGTCATCTGTATAAACATGGAAATATCTACACAGCCATCTGTATAAACATGGAAATATCTACACAGCCATCTGTATAAACCTGGAAATATCTGCACTGTCATCTATATAAACATGGAAATATCTACAGAGAACTCTGTATAAACATGGAAATATCGGCACAGCCATCTGTATAAACATGGAAATATCTACTACGCTATCTGTATAAACATGGAAATATCTACACCGCTATGTGTATTAACGTGGAAATATCTCCATTGCTATGTGTATAAACATGGACAAATCTCCACCGCAATATGTATAAACATGAAAATATCTACACTTCTATCTCTATAAACATGGAAATATCTACACTGCCATCTGTACAAACATGGAAATATCTACACAGTCATCTGTAGAAACATGGAAATATCTACACCGCTATCTCTATAAACATGGAAATAACTACGCCGCTATCTCTATAAACATGGAAATATCTACACCGCTATCTCCATCAACATGGAAATATACACACCGCCATCTCTTTAAACATGGAGGTATCTACAACGCCATCTACAT
The DNA here is from genome assembly GCF_028858775.2 of Pan troglodytes. Lineage (NCBI taxonomy): Eukaryota > Metazoa > Chordata > Mammalia > Primates > Hominidae > Pan > Pan troglodytes. The sequence continues at coordinate 7,568,418 of NC_072417.2, forward strand.
AAACAAGAAAATATCTACACTGCCATCTATATAAACATGGAAATATCTACACCGCCATCTCTATAAACATGGAAATATCTACACTGCCATTTGTAGAAAGATGGAAATATCTACACCGCCATCTGTATAAACGTGGAAATATCTACACCGCTCTCTGTATAAACATGGAAATATCTACACCGCAATCTGTATAAACATGGAAATATCTACACCGCTCTCTGTATAAATATGAAATATCTAAACCGCTATCTGTATAAAAGTGGAAATATCTACACTGCTATCTGTATACACATGGAAATATCCTCACTGCTATCTCTATGAACATTGATAGATCTACACCGCTATCTCCATAAACATGGAAATATCTACACCGCCATCTCTATAAACATGGGAATATCTACACCGTCATCTGTATAAACATGGAAATATCTACACCGCTATCTGTATAAACATGGAAATATCTACACCGCGATCTGTATAAACATGGAAATATCTACACCGCGATCTGTATAAACATGGAAATATCTAAACCGCTATCTGTGTAAACATGGAAATATCTACACAGCTATCTCTATAAACATGGAAATATCTACACCGCCATCTGTGTAAACATGGAAATACCTAGAAAGTCATCTGTATAAAGATGGAAATATCTACACAGCCATCTGTATAAACATGGAAATATCTACACAGCCATCTGTATAAACCTGGAAATATCTGCACTGTCATCTATATAAACATGGAAATATCTACAGAGAACTCTGTATAAACATGGAAATATCGGCACAGCCATCTGTATAAACATGGAAATATCTACAACGCTATCTGTATAAACATGGAAATATCTACATCGCTATGTGTATTAACGTGGAAATATCTCCATTGCTATCTGTATAAACATGGACAAATCTCCACCGCAATATGTATAAACATGAAAATATCTACACTTCTATCTCTATAAACATGGAAATCTCTACACTGCCATCTGTAAAACCATGGAAATAACTACACAGTCATCTGTAGAAACATGGAAATATCTACACCGCTATCTCTATAAACATGGAAATAACTACACCGCTATCTCTATAAACATAGAAATATCTACACCGCTATCTCCATCAACATGGAAATATACACACCGCCATCTCTTTAAACATGGAGGTATCTACAACGGCATCTACATAAACAAGAAAATATCTACACTGCCATCTATATAAACATGGAAATATCTACACCGCCATCTCTATAAACATGGAAATATCTTCACTGCCATTTGTAGAAAGATGGAAATATCTACACCGCCATCTGTATAAACGTGGAAATATCTACACCGCTATCTGTATAAACATGGAAATATCTACACCGCAATCTGTATAAACATGGAAATATCTACACCGCTCTCTGTATAAATATGAAATATCTAAACCGCTATCTCTATAAAAGTGGAAATATCTACACTGCTATCTGTATAAACATGGAAATATCCTCACTGCTATCTCTATGAACATTGATAGATCTACACCGCTATCTCTATAAACATGGAAATATCTACACCGCCATCTCTATAAACATGGAAATATCTACACCGTCATCTGTATAAACATGGAAATATCTACACCGCTATCTGTAAACATGAAAATATCTACACCGCGATCTGTATAAACATGGAAATATCTACACCGTGATCTGCATAAACATGGAAATATCTAAACCGCTATCTGTGAAAACATGGAAATATCTACACAGCTATCTCTATAAACATGGAAATATCTTCACCGCCATCTGTATAAACATGGAAATACCTACAAAGTCATCTGTATAAACATGGAAATATCTACACAGCCATCTGTATAAACATGGAAATATCTACACAGCCATCTGTATAAACCTGGAAATATCTGCACTGTCATCTATATAAACATGGAAATATCTACAGAGAACTCTGTATAAACATGGAAATATCGGCACAGCCATCTGTATAAACATGGAAATATCTACTACGCTATCTTTATAAACATGGAAATATCTACACCGCTATGTGTATTAACGTGGAAATATCTCCATTGCTATCTGTATAAACATGGACAAATCTCCACCGCAATATGTATAAACATGAAAATATCTACACTTCTATCTCTATAAACATGGAAATATCTACACTGCCATCTGTACAAACATGGAAATATCTACACAGTCATCTGTAGAAACATGGAAATATCTACACCGCTATCTCTATAAACATGGAAATAACTACGCCGCTATCTCTATAAACATGGAAATATCTACACCGCTATCTCCATCAACATGGAAATATACACACCGCCATCTCTTTAAACATGGAGGTATCTACAACGCCATCTACATAAACAAGAAAATATCTACACTGCCATCTATATAAACATGGAAATATCTACACCGCCATCTCTATAAACATGGAAATATCTACACTGCCATTTGTAGAAAGATGGAAATATCTACACCGCCATCTGTATAAACGTGGAAATATCTACACCGCTCTCTGTATAAACATGGAAATATCTACACCGCAATCTGTATAAACATGGAAATATCTACACCGCTCTCTGTATAAATATGAAATATCTAAACCGCTATCTGTATAAAAGTGGAAATATCTACACTGCTATCTGTATAAACATGGAAATATCCTCACTGCTATCTCTATGAACATTGATAGATCTACACCGCTATCTCCATAAACATGGAAATATCTACACCGCCATCTCTATAAACATGGGAATATCTACACCGTCATCTGTATAAACATGGAAATATCTACACCGCTATCTGTATAAACATGGAAATATCTACACCGCGATCTGTATAAACATGGAAATATCTACACCGCGATCTGTATAAACATGGAAATATCTAAACCGCTATCTGTGTAAACATGGAAATATCTACACAGCTATCTCTATAAACATGGAAATATCTACACCGCCATCTGTGTAAACATGGAAATACCTAGAAAGTCATCTGTATAAAGATGGAAATATCTACACAGCCATCTGTATAAACATGGAAATATCTACACAGCCATCTGTATAAACCTGGAAATATCTGCACTGTCATCTATATAAACATGGAAATATCTACAGAGAACTCTGTATAAACATGGAAATATCGGCACAGCCATCTGTATAAACATGGAAATATCTACAACGCTATCTGTATAAACATGGAAATATCTACATCGCTATGTGTATTAACGTGGAAATATCTCCATTGCTATCTGTATAAACATGGACAAATCTCCACCGCAATATGTATAAACATGAAAATATCTACACTTCTATCTCTATAAACATGGAAATCTCTACACTGCCATCTGTAAAACCATGGAAATAACTACACAGTCATCTGTAGAAACATGGAAATATCTACACCGCTATCTCTATAAACATGGAAATAACTACACCGCTATCTCCATAAACATAGAAATATCTACACCGCTATCTCCATCAACATGGAAATATACACACCGCCATCTCTTTAAACATGGAGGTATCTACAACGGCATCTACATAAACAAGAAAATATCTACACTGCCATCTATATAAACATGGAAATATCTACACCGCCATCTCTATAAACATGGAAATATCTTCACTGCCATTTGTAGAAAGATGGAAATATCTACACCGCCATCTGTATAAACGTGGAAATATCTACACCGCTATCTGTATAAACATGGAAATATCTACACCGCAATCTGTATAAACATGGAAATATCTACACCGCTCTCTGTATAAATATGAAATATCTAAACCGCTATCTCTATAAAAGTGGAAATATCTACACTGCTATCTGTATAAACATGGAAATATCCTCACTGCTATCTCTATGAACATTGATAGATCTACACCGCTATCTCTATAAACATGGAAATATCTACACCGCCATCTCTATAAACATGGAAATATCTACACCGTCATCTGTATAAACATGGAAATATCTACACCGCTATCTGTAAACATGAAAATATCTACACCGCGATCTGTATAAACATGGAAATATCTACACCGTGATCTGCATAAACATGGAAATATCTAAACCGCTATCTGTGTAAACATGGAAATATCTACACAGCTATCTCTATAAACATGGAAATATCTACACCGCCATCTGTATAAACATGGAAATACCTACAAAGTCATCTGTATAAACATGGAAATACCTACACAGCCATCTGTATAAACATGGAAATATCTACACAGCCATCTGTATAAACCTGGAAATATCTGCACTGTCATCTATATAAACATGGAAATATCTACAGAGAACTCTGTATAAACATGGAAATATCGGCACAGCCATCTGTATAAACATGGAAATATCTACAACGCTATCTGTATAAACATGGAAATATCTACACCGCTATGTGTATTGACGTGGAAATATCTCCATTGCTATCTGTATAAACATGGACAAATCTCCACCGCAATATGTATAAACATGAAAATATCTACACTTCTATCTCTATAAACATGGAAATATCTACACTGCCATCTGTACAAACATGGAAATATCTACACCGCAATCTGTATAAACATGGAAATATCTACACCGCTCTTTGTATAAATATGGAAATATCTACACCGCTATCTCTATAAACGTGGAAATATCTACACTGCTATCTGTATAAACATGGAAATATACTCACTGCTATCTCTATGAACATTGATATATCTACACCGCTATCTCTATAAACATGGAAATATCTACACCGCCATCTCTATAAACATGGAAATATCTACACCGTCATCTGTATAAACATGGAAATATCTACACCGTCATCTGTATAAACATGGAAATATCTACACAGCCATCTGTATAAACATGGAAATATCTACACAACCATCTGTATAAACCTGGAAATATCTACACTGTCATCTGTATAAACGTGGAAATATCTACAGAGAACTCTGTATAAACAGGGAAATATCGGCACAGCCGTCTGTATAAACATGGAAATGTCTACAACGCTATCTGTATAAACATGGAAATATCTACACCGCTATGTGTATTAACGTGGAAATATCTCCATTGCTATCTGTATAAACATGGACAAATGCAATAGATAAACATGACTACACGCTATCTCTATAAACATGGAAATATCTACACCGCCAGCTCTATAAACATGGAAACATCTACACCGTCATCTGTATAAACATGGAAATATCTACACCGCTATCTGTATAAACATGGAAATATCTACACCGCGATCTGTATAAACATGGAAATATCTACACCGTGATCTGCATAAACATGGAAATATGTAAACCGCTATCTGTGAAAACATGGAAATATCTACACAGCTATCTCTATAAACATGGAAATATCTTCACCGCCATCTGTATAAACATGGAAATACCTACAAAGTCATCTGTATAAACATGGAAATATCTACACAGCCATCTGTATAAACATGGAAATATCTACACAGCCATCTGTATAAACCTGGAAATATCTGCACTGTCATCTATATAAACATGGAAATATCTACAGAGAACTCTGTATAAACATGGAAATATCGGCACAGCCATCTGTATAAACATGGAAATATCTACTACGCTATCTGTATAAACATGGAAATATCTACACCGCTATGTGTATTAACGTGGAAATATCTCCATTGCTATCTGTATAAACATGGACAAATCTCCACCGCAAAATGTATAAACATGAAAATATCTACACTTCTTTCTCTATAAACATGGAAATATCTACACTGCCATCTGTACAAACATGGAAATATCTACACAGTCATCTGTAGAAACATGGAAATATCTACACCGCTATCTCTATAAACATGGAAATAACTACGCCGCTATCTCTATAAACATGGAAATATCTACAACGCTATCTCCATCAACATGGAAATATACACACCGCCATCTCTTTAAACATGGAGGTATCTACAACGCCATCTACATAAACAAGAAAATATCTACACTGCCATCTCTATAAACATGGAAATATCTACACCGCCATCTCTATAAACATGGAAATATCTACACCGCCAGCTCTATAAACATGGAAACATCTACACCGTCATCTGTATAAACATGGAAATATCTACACCGCTATCTGTATAAACATGGAAATATCTACACCGCGATCTGTATAAACATGGAAATATCTACACCGTGATCTGCATAAACATGGAAATATGTAAACCGCTATCTGTGAAAACATGGAAATATCTACACAGCTATCTCTATAAACATGGAAATATCTTCACCGCCATCTGTATAAACATGGAAATACCTACAAAGTCATCTGTATAAACATGGAAATATCTACACAGCCATCTGTATAAACATGGAAATATCTACACAGCCATCTGTATAAACCTGGAAATATCTGCACTGTCATCTATATAAACATGGAAATATCTACAGAGAACTCTGTATAAACATGGAAATATGGGCACAGCCATCTGTATAAACATGGAAATATCTACTACGCTATCTGTATAAACATGGAAATATCTACACCGCTATGTGTATTAACGTGGAAATATCTCCATTGCTATCTGTATAAACATGGACAAATCTCCACCGCAATATGTATAAACATGAAAATATCTACACTTCTATCTCTATAAACATGGAAATATCTACACTGCCATCTGTACAAACATGGAAATATCTACACAGTCATCTGTAGAAACATGGAAATATCTACACCGCTATCTCTATAAACATGGAAATAACTACGCCGCTATCTCTATAAACATGGAAATATCTACACCGCTATGTCCATCAACATGGAAATATACACACCGCCATCTCTTTAAACATGGAGGTATCTACAACGCCATCTACATAAACAAGAAAATATCTACACTGCCATCTATATAAACATGGAAATATCTACACCGCCATCTCTATAAACATGGAAATATCTACACTGCCATTTGTAGAAAGATGGAAATATCTACACCGCCACCTGTATAAACGTGGAAATATCTACACCACTAACTGTATAAACATGGAAATATCTACACCGCAATCTGTATAAACATGGAAATATCTACACCGCTCTTTGTATAAATATGAAATATCTAAACCGCTATCTCTATAAAAGTGGAAATATCTACCCTGCTATCTGTATAAACATGGAAATATCCTAACTGCTATCTCTATGAACATTGATAGATCTACACCGCTATCTCTATAAACATGGAAATATCTACACCGCCAGCTCTATAAACATGGAAACATCTACACCGTCATCTGTATAAACATGGAAATATCTACACCGCTATCTGTATAAACATGGAAATATCTACACCGCGATCTGTATAAACA